>NC_037544.1:7220243-7224262 GCF_001531365.2 Cynara cardunculus var. scolymus
ATCATGTGAGATCTAAGGTTTTTCGTGAGACCCGTAAGACCAATTCTCAACTTTGGATTAGATTTACAATCTTAACATTCATAATCACAAAATCGTCACGAGACTTCTCAATAATTACAAAATTGTCACCGTGCAACTTTAGACCATTAGATCATTAGCTTATAAAGTTGATCAATGAACATAAATTGGTCTCATGGATCTCACGAAAAACCTTTGGTCTCACGTGAGCCCAACCCTATATATATATACTAGAAGGGTGCTCACACAATACAACGAGATATATCTCGATTTTAATGTTTAGTTTTTATTATGTGTCTATCGATATAATACGATTTTCTATGTTTTGAGAAAACGCTAATGTTTTTATTTTTGAATGAATATAAATTTGCAGATAACATTAAATTTTTTTAAAAAAATCGATATCAAGTCAACTATTTAACAATTATCGTTTTTTTGGTGTAAATTTTTTAATTCAAATTTTTATCACAATTTAATTTAGATTTAATAACAAAGTAATTTATTTTTGGTTTAATAATATAATTTTTTCTAAAGAAGATAATTAAACATTCTATTAGAACTCAATGATTATTTTAATTATATTTTAGATTTTCTATATTTAAAATAAATGTTTATCTTGTATTTAATTATGTTTATCTACAGTTAGTTACACGAATTTAGAAATGGAGCTTTGAAGGGGGTGTTTGGAATTGCTTATTTAAAACAACTTATGTTTTTTTGTAAAAGTGCTTATTAACTTATGTGGTATTAAATCGGAGTTTTATAAAAAGTGTTTGTATTAGCTTATAGCGGTACCAAAAAACAATAAGCTGATAAATTGTTTTTTAGTGTTTGACAAATTTTGCTTATATATGTAAAATGACGAAAAAGACAGTCTTCCATATAAGAATATTTTTTATTATTAACTTATTTGATTTTTTAACATGTAAAAATTTAATTTTCATCATTTATAATAATATTTTTGACAAAAATTTATATCAATAAGATTAATAATTAACAAACATTAATAAAACATGGTTAAAATAGTAAACTGGTAATAAACATTTTTTCATAAGTTAGGAATGATTAACTTATCAAAAACTGCTTATTACCGGTTTGACACCGATATAAGCAGTTTTATTTTTTCTCATCCAAACACTAGTATTTAGCTTATCACCGGTGCCAGACTGAAATAAGTCAAAAAACATCTAAAATAAGCAATCCCAAACACCCCCTAAGAAGTTGTACTTATGCAAAATTACTTGTAATCTTGAATTTTAAGTAATATACATCAATAAACAGTACTTCATGCATAAAAAATGATTTTTAAGAGTTTTCGTCAAATGCTTTATAATATAGTACATATATATATTGTTTACAGAACGAGTTAATTGCTTCACGTGCGTGGAATCAAGTAATCATCCATATACATGATGTAAAGGGGTCTGGGAACTTGTTTGACAAGATGATGGATGGACTTATTTGATCATGAACTGCTTTCAACAGTTTAGTTTATTATTGGTGTTGTTACATGTTAAGCGGAGATCGAATTCTCGAGTGTGGTTGGAGTTGAGATGTTACACAATTCTTTATTTAGGTGTTTTTTTCTTTGATGTCAAGCGGGGAGATGCTCTAAACAAAAATGGAGATAGATAAACAAAAGTAGAGATAAAGTTTCAATAGAACTCAATGTCCTCCAAAGATTTGAATTTAACTAGAATAAAAACTTAAAACCATATCTCATTATCTAGTCTATCGATTCCAACGAAGAATAATAAAAATGGAGATATATCAGTGTATTCGAACAGGGGGAAGCATCCAGATCACATACCCTGCAATATCTCTTGCTTTTGAAGAGGATTTGGGGGAAAGGTGTCACTATTACCAGCAAAGGTCATCGAACTTTGTTGCAGGCAAAGAATGGCGGAAAGAAAGGAGGTTGAGATCATTGATACAGGCGGTGAAAGGTGGGTCACATGAGTGTGGTGGTTAGTTGACAAAGATGAGGGAGGAGGGAGACGAGAATAGAGAGGACGCCGGAGATCAGAAGAGGGAGGAGCATCAATAATCGTAAGGACCCAATCCAAAAAAATCAATGAACGACAAAAACACAATTTACTCTAAAAGAAATTATAACGTATTATTTTTAAATGCCGATCAAACTGCTGCTGAATTCATGGGCAGACAAGAGACAACCTGACTTCCGAAAAGAGATGCGGCTATGCTGAAAAGACGATTATCTCATTAAAGTTGGAATCTGTATAAGAAATTAAAAAGCATCATAAATTTTTTAGTAAGTAAACCCCCAACCCCCACCGCCTTCGTCCCCAATCCAAAATGTTGATTTTTTTCCATTGTATTCTTAAAACATTTTTTCACGAACGAATGAAAATAAAAGAAAGGGAAAAAAGAGGGAAGTTAAATAAACTAATGTTTTAGAAATTTTGGAGAGAAAAGAAATGGAATAAAAGGACAGTAATTGATAACTTTACTGATAAATGCAGGAATAAAAGGAAAGAAAGAAGCAAAAAACTTGAAAATGGTATTGAAATTACTAAATTACGTGTCTACTACAAAATCCTTTTCCCCTTTGTTTAGTCGTACATGCAATACAAGGCTACATAGTTCACGATTGCTTTGCTTCTTTCCTTTACTTTTCTTCCCTTTTTCTTCTTCTCAAATTCAATACACACAACCTTTGTCTTTGAGATTTGATTTAAAAAAATGGTGCTTTGACGTGGATTAGGGTTAGGTTTCAACCATTTAAAGTGGGATCGAAATAGTAACCCTCTGAGATCTGATTTAAGGATTTTTCTAATTTAAATTGGAACATAAATCCAAGATTGAAGATGATATGGATGCTATGGTACTTTTTTGAGTGTTTGACCAAAGTTTTCATAGTAATTATTCTTCTTTTGACTCAAATTCTTCTTCTTTTTCAACTTCAATTATTTTTGAATTAGGGTTGTAGATTTGCAGTTATTTGGGAATTACATTCATTTAGTGGATCTTCTGGTTTTTCTAAGTTTGTCGTTTCTTAATAAGCAAAGGCTCTTTTATCTTCTTTAAGTTGCGAAGCAAGTCTTTGTGAGAGTGACCGTGAAATACGAACTATGTCGTGGGAGTCCGTTCTTGAGAAGGTTATTAGAATTCAAGCGGACCATACCCTCGAACGAAGAATCCTCCGTATCATCCATGACTATGGCAGTGACATTATGATTTTGATTTTAGCTAGGGTTTTGATTTATGTTTTTGTATTTAAATTATTGTAATAAATTTTTTATGGTATATGTATTGGAATAAAGGAGTCATATACTTAAAAGAAGAAAATAATCGTATTCCTGTTAGAATCTATATGAAATGGCATAGAATAAATGTTTCAAAATTTTACCAAAACGAGCAGCAATCTTTTGATGTCGTTTTTGAATCTAAGGCAATAAACATAACTCGTTACCTTTGCATTATCGACACAAATGATCTGAATTCAGTTGACTTCCCAAGCCAAGAGATGAGGTATTCTTTCTTCCCAAACGTGCTAGATACAATTTCCCACTCTTTGAAGAGAGAAATAAAAACTTGTGGAATATAAAGAGTAAATTGAATCACCAGATTAATTGATCAAGCAACCAACAACAATGTCTCACGATGTCTGTTAATTTATATAAGTATAATGATCGTCATATAATAAACAGATATTATATGACCATGCCGAGAAGAACAGTCCATATTTTTCAGAAGATACAGTATCTTATAAAGGCATGATTCGTTATTTTTTTACTTATTTAAATGACAAGAGTTTCTTATCCTTTTATTCCACACTTGTCATACAAGTTATCTGATATTTGATTTGATTTGATTTAATTATATTAAATAATAAGGAATCTGATATAATAATTAAATATTTTAATTATTTGATCTTCATATATATATATATATATACATGTATATCTATATAGGGGAGCGTTCAAATAAAAACCACTCAATTTGTAAAAACTGTGAAAACCTCATTCAACCAATCATAA
>NC_037544.1:7225217-7263128 GCF_001531365.2 Cynara cardunculus var. scolymus
GAATGACTAATGACCTAAATACCCTTATCATTAATATGTAAGTTACATTTTAACCAAACCCAAAGATGCAACATTATTGGTTGATGTGGGTTAGCAAAGTTTGCACAAAATATTGGGTTAGTATTTGAACCACCCTCTCTATATATATATAAGTATGAGTTATTGAGATTTTATCATATTGATAATAATTATGAATATTTTTTATGATTATAAATGAAGAGCAATATCTAATAGTACATCATTATAACCCAAATGATAATATTTGGTGATTCAGCTGATCAATAAACTTGTAATTATTGTATACACATTATATATCCCTTTGTTCTTGATATCCATCTTGAACACAATGCATGCACATGTCATCCTTCTTATGTCTAATATTTAGTTTCTTGATTTCGAAATATACTAATGAAGCAGATATCAATATCACATACTAGTTGTCTGAGCATACATGCATTTTCTCAGTACTATTAAATCGAGGAGTACAGAGATGTCATACTAGATGAACAAATCATGTCTTGATCCATGCTACTACTAAGTAATATATGATGTATACAACAACCATTCTGTCACACAGTTAGATAATAATAAGAACTAGTTATTGAAGTACACCACTCACATAGAGCAAACGTCAAGATCTCAAATCAATTGAGTACAATAACCACATGAGAAATGCATATGACACTCATATAACTTATAATGAAATGTTATCATAGCGAGTCAAGTTCTGTACACAATATCACATCTTCTACTCGTATGTGGATTTCTATATATGCCATAAATTCAAACAAAACCCGAATGAATATTTGACTATGGACATTTCATAATACAATGTTATAAGATTATAACATTTAAATATAATGTTGAACAATACGTAAACATAATAATTGAGCAATGTCGTTCATTACTGAATATCACGACACAATGTCTAAATATAATCATTCAATGACTACCTTTTGAGCATATACACTAAGAATATGTTGTTGATGTTCATCTTCTTCATGGAATTATGTGTGAACTTTTATGTTTTGAATCTCAATCTGAGTTGATGTTTTTTTTTCTATTAACCTGAATATCCAACTCGCTATGCGAGCCGACTAATCCCAGGGTGACCACCTGCTTTGCAGATAGCCTGAGTCACCACATTTGAACCTCCGTGACCATAAGTGGATTTTTATTCTTTCTTGGATTTGAACCTATGACCTTCTGGTAATTTTCACCTTTGGAGCCAAGATCAAACCAATCAGGCACCACCCTTGAATTGATGTTCATGTTTACTTTGAACTTTTGAAATGCAAATACAAATTATTTCTATTAAGAACCAAAAAGAATTTTAAAATTGATTTTATGAAAAAAAATGTCCATGTCATTAGTCCAATCAATATATATTATTGAGTTGTATGTCACGTTAATTTCATGTCAGCATGATAACCAGTTAACGGTTAAATATGTTACATATCCGAATACTGCAATGTTTGAAATACTATATCTTAAACACTAAAATTGAGGCTTATTAACATTAACCAAAATTAAAATCAAATCAAAAGATGTTGCATTTTCATGCATGTTTGATTATAGTCAAAGACGATCAAGTAATTTAACATTTATATTATACATTGTCACAAACATATTGTTTGGAACCACAAAGTTGGTGCCTGAATGGTTTGAGCTTGGTTCCAAATGTCAAAAGTATATGGAGGTTCTAGGTTTAAATCCAAAGAGGAATAAAAATCTCCTTGTGGCTACAAAGGTTCAAATGCGGTGACTCCGAGCTATCTGTAAAGCAAGTGGTCGCCCTGAAATTAGTCGGCTCGCATAACAAGGTGGATATCCAGGTTAATAAAAAACTTATTGTTTGGTTTTCTAAATAGGAGTATTTTAATTTAATGCTAAAAGACCAATAAATTATTACCACAATAGTCAAAGCCAACCCTAATATACTTCCATATTAATGATGGTCAAAGCAAACCATATCTAACACAAATTAGATACCATTTTGGGACTGTTCTTGCCAACCGGTAAATATCCAAGGGTGGTTTTTGCCATTCATCCAAACTCACAAATCCTCCACACTCACTATTAATACAGTACACAATGTTCTCTCCTTGATACTGTTTCAAGAACAAACGCCAATAGACCCGTTCCAAGCTCCTCTTTTATTTATATATAAATTCCATTAAAAATGTTAGTTCTTGGAGGGAATTAATCGAATTTATTAATCAATCAAGCGAGAGAAAGGAACCAGAAGATTAATCATAAATCTTTTCTCCACTTTCTTGCTTGTAATTGATAAATTTAGGGTTTATAGAATAGCGATGGTGGGGAAGATCTGCAACGTCGTTTATGGGTTGAAGCCAGTGCTGCTGATGGTGGCGGTTCAGACTACGTTCGCCGGAGTTAACGTGTTCTACAAATTGGCGGCGAATGACGGCATGAATCTTCCGGTTCTTGTTGCCTATCGGTTTCTGTTCTCCACCGCATTCATCGTTCCGCTTGCATTTTTTGTTGAAAGGTTTGGGATTCGTTTGATTTCGGTTCTTAATTTGGTATGAAGATGAGTTGTGTGGTACAAATAGTGAGACACATGCATTTAGTTCTGTTAGTTTCATGCATGTTCTTGTGGCTACAGAAATCGATTATTTTGGCATAAACTTCTGAAATTGGTTTTTCTTTACGTTTAAATGGTTGAATGATTTTTTTTTTCTAATATTTTTTTCTTTATTAATAAAATAAATTTTTTGAAATATTTTACACACACACATATATATATATATATATATACACCGTGAAAACCGTCGATTTTATTGTTCATTTTAGTGAATTTTTTTCATGAAACTATTTAATATGATGAAATTGTTTCAAATAATTATGGACATTGTTATGTTCATTCTATTAATTTTAGTAAATAAATATCATCAAAATGGGTAATGCATGAAACAATTTAATTTTTACATAGAAACAAAAAATATACGAAACATTTTCATTAATAAATGAATTATTTAAAACAATTTTATCATATCAAACAACTTTAAGAATTTTTTCCACTAAAATAAATAATGATATCGACGGTTTTCACGGTTTATACGAATAGCTTGGTTTGAATGTTATCCCTCTCCTACATATATGTGCCTATAAGGACAGCTTCAAATAAAAATGCTAACTATTTAAGAAAACAAGAAAAAAGTTGTTAATGTACAAAATCATATACATAGTTCGACACGACTTTGCCCGCGACTTGGTCACGACAAAAGTCGTCCGATTGCATTTTTTGAAATTAATATAAAATCACATGTGATTTTGTACATTAACGATCTTTTTCTTGTTTTCTTAAATATTTAACGTTTTTATTTGAATCTTTCTCTATATATGTGTAACAAAAACTTCTTTTAACAAGAATTAAATGTCATCAATATATGTTATAATTACTACTGATAAAATAAATAAATTTAGACTATTATTTATAAAACAACTGTTTTCTAAATAACACAAAAAAGATTGCAGGATTACTATAAAAAACAGTCGATTTACAAAAATTGTAAGAAAGTGTGGTTGATGAGTTTCTTGTTTTGGGATTAAAAATGTTTCTAAAGTTATGAATGTTTTATTTTTCCTATTAAAGAAAAAAGAAAATGTCATAAATTAATTAATTAAATTAAAAAAAACACCAAAATTGGAATGATTATTAAATAAATGGTTGTTCTTTCAGGAAGAAGAGGCCGAAAATGACCTGGATGGTACTCTTGCAAGGTTTCTGCTGTGGCTTATTTGGGTATGCTTTTATATTCTGGGTTGTTTACTTGCGCTTTAATTAGGTTTATTAGTATATCTGGCTTATTCACACAACTTATTTGGGTTGTTTACTTACGGTTTGTTCACACAGAACACGACTTAATCGCACAGATATAAATGATGTGTTGTCTCCATCCAACCACAAAAATAACACCCCTACCCCTTATTTAAAGCACCGCCTTCTTCCCATATGAGATACCCCATCTTCGGCCTCTTTATGATTTTTAGTTTTGATGTTCAAATAATTAATATTGAGAGGTAAATCGGTCATTTATGTTATTCAGACTGTTGGTTCAGATAAAAAAAAGTAAATAACAACACCCATTTATCCGGACAGACAAATTTATTCGGACATATAAATTTATCCATACAAAACTTAATAAATTTTTTGGTAAAGATGAGAGCTTAGCTGTAGTATTGAAAAATGCGAATGTGATCTTCATTAATCTCTTACAAATACCGACACACATTTATGCTTTTACGTTAAAAGAGGGAAAACAAGCCTTTAATGTTGTCTTTAATATGTTTCATAATATATATTTAATATATAAATTTTTTGTTTGATTATATGTAAAATCAAACATTGTATTTTATTTGGAGGCAAATTACATGAAAAAGTAACGTACTTTAACTTGATTCCTATTTTGGGTAACGTACTTTCAAAACTTTCATTTTGGTACTTAAAATATAAAGTTTTAAACATTTAAGTACCCGGGTAACTGATTGAAGTATTAACCGATTATCATGCTGATGTGCCGAGTGATGTGATATCCAACTCGGTATTATTTACTTACGTGGTCAGTGACGTGGATTTTTTTAAATATAAAATTAGTCTTTTTTTAATCTAATTTTAGTCTTCAAGTGGTTACCCGGGTACTTAAAGGTTTAAAACTTTACATCTTAGGTACCAAAATAGAAGTTTTGAAACCCAAAATAGGAATCAAGTTAAAGTACGTTATTTTTTCATGCAATTTGCCCTTTATTTGGACTTAAATTTTTGAATAAAAAAATGAAAATTTATAAGACATGTTTATGTATTTATTGATACTAGAAAAGTACTTGTGCAATATATCGAGACACATTTCCATTTTAATGTTTTGTTTTATTTTTTTATCCATGTCGATATAATACAATTTTATGTGCTTTTGAAAAAACGATAATGTTTCTATTTTTGAATAAAATATAAATTTGAAAATATCATATAAAATTTACAAAAAATATCAATATTAGTATCAAATTAACTATTTAAAAGTTTTTATTTGTTTTTTTTAATTCAAAATTTTTATTATAATTTAATTTGACATAATGAAGTAACTTAATTTAGGTTTAATAATATATTTCTTTTATGATGATATATGTTAGAACTCAATAATTATCTTAATTATATTTTATATTTTTTAATATTTTAAAATGAGATGTGTATTCTATATTTGATTATGTTTATCCACAGTTAGTTACACGAATTCAAACATAGAGTTTTAATAAGTTATACTTATGCACAATTTACTTGTAATCTTGAATTTTAAGTAATATACATTAATAAATAATACTTTATGTATAAAAAATAGGTTTTAAGAGATATTATCAAATGCTTTATAATATAGTATAGATTTTTAGGGTGTGGGAGTAGCATGAATCCTAATGTTTTCAAAAATAGGAAAGGTTTTCGTGTAGGTTATCTGGTTTTCATGATCTTTGTTAATCTCGTTGCCAAGTATGCGAAGTTTGATTTTGCAGCGGTTCGTTAGCACAAAATTTCTACATAAAAGCTTTATCGTTGACGTCAGCCACGTTCGCTGCATCGACTACCAATCTAATGCCTGTGATTACGTTTGTTCTAGCGGTTTGCTTTAGGTAAGAAATACTGGTTAATAATTTGTATCATGAAATAGTATACCAAAGTGTTTACATTTTCTATAATGTATGGTCAATTGTGATCTACACCAGGAAAAAATGGGTATTTTAGGCACACATGTCCTAATAGAATATTTAATAAAGTGAAAAAACAGACGTCTTATCTAAAGACATTATAATAAGTTGTTATAATGAAATTAGATGTTGAGTTGGTAATGTCTGTTTACAAAGCCGGACGACCTAGAACCCAAGTAAATTGTCCCATTAAATATACGGTTAATGGGACCCAAATACGGTTAAGTGTTCTAAAATACCATATTTGTAATCTAATATGTTGGTTATGCATGCTATTAACTGGATATCTAACTCGCTTTGCGAGTCGATTAATCCCAAGGAGACCACCTGCTTTGCAGATAGTCCGGAGTCACTGCATTTGTACCTCAATATTTTTATAATACTGAGCAAAAGGAAATCCAAAAAACATTTAAAAAACACATAACTTAACCATACCCCCAACAAAACACCAAACCCAATTCAACCATTTATAGCTTATATATTCTTGATAGTTAATAGGGTGTCATTTTCAGGATGGAAAGGTTGGGTTGGAAAACAACTCCTGGTGCAGCAAAGATTATGGGGACTGTGATAGGGGTTGGTGGTGCCATGTTGTTGACTCTTTACAAGGGAGCTGACCTACATTTGTGGGAGACCAATGTTGACCTATTGCATGGTCAACATCATGAAACAGGTGGTCAAAACTCAAGCAATAATATGGTCTTGGGTTCTTTATTGGCTATTGGTAGTTGCATCAGTTACTCCATCTGGTTGATTATTCAGGTGACCAAATTCGTATTCGTTGTTTAGAGTCCTATGTCGGTCAAACACGGTTCATCAAACCATTAAATATGTATCTGATGTGTAGAGTCTTATATCAGTTAGATACAGTTTATTAAACCTTTGTATATATCGGAGCCTCGACTATTTGGTTTGCAAATGACTATTTTGTTTTATTAGAAATGGTTGTTTACAAATACCTGAAGTAAAGAAGATATAACTTTTTCGTGTATTTTGTTTCTTGAACAGACAAATATGGTTGAAAAATACCCTTGCCCTTATTCGGTCACGGCTCTAACATCGACCATGGGTGCGGTTCAAGCAGTCGTGTTTGTGCTATGTACCGAAAGACATTGGAGTGAATGGAAGCTGGGTTGGAACGTTAGACTTCTAACCGTGGCTTATTCGGTGTGTATTTTCAACACTTTTCATCGCACTAATCTCACACATATAGCATATAAGTATGGTTCTCTAGTGACGCTAAATTGCATCTCGCTAATCACTTATGTTTATGACCCGATTAATACTGTCGGCTCTATAAGTACCTGGTTTTTGTTGCTCGTATAGTAATGTGTCATTACGAAATTCTTTAGGGCATGTTGGCATCCGGATTGATGTTTACGTTTATTGCATGGTGTGTGCAAATGAGAGGTCCGTTATTTGTATCAGCTTTCAATCCTCTTATGCTTGTTCTTGTGGCTATCGCTGGATCTTTAGTCTTGAATGAAACCCTACACTTGGGAAGGTACGTTAATTCTTCTTTTTATTCCATGGAGTTTAAAGATTTCATGTTATATTGTAAGGATTCGAAAAGTGGTTGATTATTTTTGCAGTGTGTTAGGTGCAATATTGATAATCTTGGGACTCTACCTTGTATTATGGGGCAAAGGCAAAGAAGTGAAGAAGGTGGCTCAGTTGTGTCCGGTAAGAGAGTCGAGCATAGGAACCGACAATGGTGCCATCGCTGGTGATTCCGAACGCTCAAGTATCTTTGGAGTTACTGGCGATAGTGAATCAAAACACTCGAGTGTGCAAAGCGGTAATGGTGAATCAAGACGTGTTGAGGTTGTTGTCACTTCACCAGAGAGATGAATTAATAGATCATTTATGGCATTTAAGGAAGACAGATTACTTGAGACTGAACGACTGGTTGGATTGTTGTATTTGGGATTTGGGAGGTAAACATTCTTATAAACATCCTAGAGGATGGTTTAGGTTTAGGTTTAGGTTTAGGTTTAGGTTGAAGTCCTGCTAGGGTAGGGATTGTAGTGATAGAGGTGACATACTTGTGTTGTTCATGCACTATGACTTAAATCACTTAATATATTCAATTCCTTTCACTTGGTTTATATTTTGTCAGCTAAATTTGATTTGAGTCTGTAGAATTAAAATCTTGGAGCCATTCTTGATTTCTATCCCTGAATCGGTTGAGCTTTAAAGCTTGGCAAGTTCGAGAATGGCTAACGAGGAGGATCGAATCTGTAGTTGAAATAATGATTTGGATTAGGAATGTGAAAATCTGAAATTAATTCCAGTGTGAGTTTATGAAGGTAGGGAATAAACTTTAGGGGTTTCTAGTGAAGTTTACACATCAGTTAATTAGGGTCGTTCACCGAGCACTTACCAGGTAAGCATTTATCGGCTAAATTCAATACTATTATTTATCTACCGGGTAAGATTTTAGTCAACAAAAACGGGTTTCTATGCAACAATTTACCTGGTAAGAGCTGAGTGTGGTAAGAGTTATTGCCACCACCTACGGGTTAAGACTCTCGGTCCTTGCCTCGCTCTTACCAGGTAAGATTTTTGGTCCTTATCATATTCATCCAGTAAAATAATATAACTTGGTAAACGCTTACCCAAGTAAACATTTGGTAAACAGACCCTTGGTAAAAAATGGAGATCAAATGGAGAGGAAGGAAGAGGCCACGGCCTAAGCTGCTTCCCTAGCCATGTGATGCTGCAGTTGTTCAGTAAGAGGAATGCATAAATTGTAGCAGCAGCTAGGGAGGAGGAATGCATAAATTAGATATATAATCTGACAATCTGAACATTAATAAACGCCACAAGACTTCTCAATAATCACAAAATTGTCACCATGCAACTTTAGACCATTAGATCATTAATTTATAAAGTTGATCAATGAACATAAATTGGTCTTACGGGTCTTACGAAAAACCATTGGTCTCACGTGAACCCAACCCTATATATATATATAAATGAGCGATCAAATGAAAACCACTCCAATTTGTAAAAAACCGTAAAAACTACTCTCATCCGTCGTAATCTTATGAAATTTTTTCATGAAATTGTTTAATCTTATGAAATTGTTTCATATAATACTCTTTTTGATGAAGTTGTTTCATATATGGTTATGAAGTTGTTTCATATATGGTTATGAAATTGTTTCATATACTACTTAATGACATTTTAATGAAACAGTTTCAGGTATTTCTCTAAAATTAAAATAATGAAGATGATAATATCCATGATTAACACTCTCCACAATAAAAATGGTTAATCAACCTCTCATAATTACAAAAAAATAAACAAAATGAAGAATTATGATTGGTTGAATAAGGTTTTCACGGTTTTTACAAATTGAGTGGTTTTTATTTGAACGCTCCCCTATATATATATATATATATATATATATATATAATACTAGGGGTCCATTCAAGGGATAACTGATTAGTTTGTGTTAACTGTGAGATCCAATCTCAACCACATATCAGCGGATAAATCAGAAAACTAACAATTTTGGTAATTTGAGTCAAAATTATCATTAGAGGGCATTCTAGGTATTTTTAGAAACTACTCTCTCCGACCTCCGGTCTCCGGTGAACATTATTTCGACCGGTACCAAGATACACAATGTGATACCCATTATGATATCACTGTGATACCAACTATGATACCAACCCAAACCTTAAAAACATAATATAAATTTAAGAGATACATACAGACAATCCACGTTGTGATACCAAAAATATATACAAGATGCACTGTGATACCAAATATATTATCATTTGGGATACCACTGTGATACCACTCACACCAACTATATTACCACTGTGATACTAAACTTTATTACACTATATTACCACTGTTTCAATTTCACTTTTGGTTTCAATTTCTTGAAATAGTTTCCTTGATCCGATTCCCATTTTGTAGCCCTAATTTCAGTTGATTTTGTGAAAACAAAGATCCTGGAATGTATCATCAATCATCGCAACACTTTGATTTGGAGCATGATAATGTTACTTTGGGTTTTGGTGGTGGAGAACCAAATTCATGGCTTTCCGGCGAAAATCTCCGCCCTTCTCACCGCCGTAATCTTTCCGCTTTTTCCAGCTCCACTGCCACTACTGCTGCCGGCAATGTCGACCGTCTTCTCTTCAATGACCTCATCTAGATCGTTCCCCTCGTTCAATCTTTGATTGTATGTCGCCCTCTTTCGCAAAGACACACACACACACACACACACACACACATCTCTGTTTATGGAGGTTAAGCGGTCAGGGCCGTCGATGGAGTCGCTGTCGTTGGATTTGGCGATGATGAGGGTGGTTTTTGGATTGGGTTTGAATCGGATCTAATGGGAAGATAGAGAGATAAAGGAATTTGGGGGTTTGAGAGTGAGATAAAGATAGAGAGAGAGAGAGATAGAGAGAGAAGATTTAAATGCAAAATTGGAATTTTAAACTAATTAAAGTAACTTGAAATCATATTAATTTACTAAGAAATCATATTTACTAATTTACCCTCATATTTATTTTAAGAAATCATATTATTTATCCTGAATGATTGGTCCATGTTGGATCTCACGGTTATCACAAACTAAATAGTTCTCATTTGATCAGGCCTCTATAATACTATATATATATATATATATATATATATATATATACAGAGAGAGAGAGAGAGGAACGATCAAATAAAAACCACTCCAATTTGTAAAAACCGTAAAAACTACTTTGATCATCCGTCGTAATCTTATGAAATTTTTTCATGAAACTGTTTAATCGTGTAAATTGTTTCATATAATACTTTTTTTTGATGAAGTTGTTTCATATATGGTTATGAAATTGTTTTATATACTACTTAATGAAATTTTAATGAAACTGTTTCATGTATTTCTCTAAAATTAAAATAATGAAGATGATAATATCCATGATTAACATCCTACACAATAAAAATGATTAATCAACCTCTTATAATTACAAAAAATATAAACAAAATGAAAAATTATGATTGGTGGAATGAGGTTTTTACGGTTTTTACAATTCGAGTGATTTTCATTTGATCGCTCTCCTATATATATATATATATATATATATATATATATATATATATAATACTAATAATTCAATCTCATTAGTGAGAATGGATAAAAAATTTCGCTCCTCCATTAGGTTTAGACTTTTATCTTGTTTTTCTATTTTAGAAAAGAGCAAAATGCACGAAATAGCAACCTACTTTTACAAATTTTCTTATTATAGCATTAAACTTCAGTTTTTCTTATTACAACAATGTACTTTAAAAATACTTTTTTATCAGGACATCGTACTTTAAATTTTTTACCCGTTATAGCATTAAGCAACCTTTTAAATTAAATTTACCCATTATATCAGGTTTATTTGCCACCTCATTGTCTATGTAGGCTGTCTACTTGTATGTTAGTGCTGACATAACATTTCTTATTATAGCATTGTATTTTCAAAATTACTTTATTATAACATCATCAATTTTTATTACGACATTGTACTTTTAATTTTAATATTTTTGTCATTTAAACATTGTAAATTTAATCAAATATATTTACTAAAAATTATAATATCATAAATTGAATATGTTTACAAATGAACACTATTTCACGAATAAAAATATTCATAAAAAATCATTCGTTTATCGAGTTCATTGTAAATTTCATGGCTTACTTTGTAATGCCAAAAACTAAACATATGGAATGTCCTTTTAAAAAAAATCGAATGTGAATAGGATGAAGTTTTTCTTAAAAAAAGATGTTTCATTGGTTTAGTTTATACACATACATAAATGAAAAATTAAACCAAAAAAATAGCTAACAAATGTGTCATTTTATTTTTTGACCAACGACAAAGCAATGATTTGTTTAATCACAACTAATGACCAGGTCCTTTCGGGCTAACACCGGATGTGAGTTGTTGGAGCCAAATACACATACCGTTCTTGGCTGTTTCAGACACTGTTGAATATATATGTAGCCAGATGATTCGCCCTCACATAGTCCTTGGTCAATTACCACCTCTCTTTGCTTTCTATCTCTCAACTTTCTCTCTCTCATCTCCGTAATCACCCCCCAAGTTCACTCCACCTTCACCTCCCATCTTCATTTATCATCACCATCGTGTACACACATACACTTACAGGTGGGTAAACACACATAGACACCAGTACCTTTGGAGTTGTTGGTGATAGTGAATCAAAACACTAAAGTGGATGGTTAATCAAGACGTATTGAGGTTGTTGTCACTTCATTAGAGTTACCAATGCGCCATGTATGGCATTTAAGGAACTTACAAAAGACTTCAATAATTACAAACATTGTTATTACACTACAACAATAAAACAACATTACATATAACTGCTAATCCAGTTTTTCATGAATGAACACCACATATGAAAATGGATTGTCACTACATCAGAGATCAAATTCAAGAAGGTTTTGTGGAGACCAAGTTCGTAAGCTCCATAAACCAGCTTGAAAATCATGACCAAGGCTTTGGGAAAGGATATATTCATCTATATGATTCCTAAATTAGGTGTGTAGTATAATATACACTCTCCAACTTGAGGGAAGTGTTAGAGATTGTTTCCACCATTACCTTTTGTCTGTAATTATGATACATATATTTAGAAAATTGGTACATTATTGTGATCCTTGATCCTAACATAATTTAGCTTATTTTTAGGAGTAACAATTACCACCTAGTTGTATTTTATACCTTTTTTCCTTAATGAAATCATCCATATATAACAAAAAGTTTCTTTGTTGATCTTTTTAACCCTCTTCTCATCCCAGACGGTTACCTCATTGAAAGTGCAACCATGGGTGTTATGGGTTGTAAGGATAAAAAAAGTAAATGAACAACTCTAATATAAAGATTAGGAAATACAAAGTATTTAACTCGCATCACTTACAATATAAAGAACTTACAATGATGCTCAAGTGGTGGTGTAATAATCTCTCACATGGATGTAGTTATTTATAAAATCAAATCATAAACTTGAAAAACATGTAAATGTTCTTGAGGAAGATGAGAGAGAAGGATCTGAATTCTCAGGCTAAAACTATCCCAAAGAGTTGTTTTAAAAGTTAGAGAAATACCCTAGCTTTTAATTTCTTTTTTTGAAATTTTGGGTCTATGTGGACGTCCGTCCTTATGCACCAAGTGGCATCTGCATTGTCACTTTTCAGGAAAAAAATTGATTTTCTACCATTGAAAGTATTGTCATATCAGAAATACTTTATAGTGGAGGTTCGCATTGACCAAATGGATGTCCGCAATGTAAATGCTACTTTTTCAGTTTTAGGTAAAGTCAAATCATTATAAATATGATTTTTTAACATCACGATGAGGTTAGAAAAGTTGGATTTTTATGTTTCCAAGGTTTATATTAAAAAATATTTGATTTATTTTATAAAAATATGATCAAAGAAGACTATTGAATTTTGTCTGGAATATCCACTTTTTATAAAAACACATCAAGTGAACACATATTATTTGACCGAACACGGTTCTTTATTTGATTCTCGATATTTTAAAAATATACACATCAAGTAGAATTGCTAATCCATTAAACATTTCACTTGTCTTTTTATCATTAAAACATATATAGAGATGTGACACATGAACACCAACAATCTCTTTTTTGATGATGACAAAGAAGACGAATAACTAGAACTACACTCAATTTCTTTCCCCCTAATAATTAAAAAAGACAAGGGAAATTTATAATGCTCCCCTATTGAGATGCTTCCTCTCAAGCGAAACATCAGTCTAGGGTTTTTAAAGAGCATGTAAACACATATTATCATGCATAAACACATACGGGTAGACAACCTGACATTAAAACCGATAAGAATGCTAACATTAAAACCAATAAGAATTTTCAAATACTTGCATTACACAAAGTATCCATATAACACATTTTTTAAGACATTTAATTCTCAAATATGTAGCTTATGTTATGCAACATGTAATTCTCATGCAAATGACATAATTAGCCAAAATCCTCATTGATTGCACTTCACTCACATTGGACAATCCTACACAAGATAGGGAAGCCATTCGGATCGATGTTTCCGCATATACCTCAAACATGCAATCAACAGTTTTGAAAATTTCTACTCGCACACGCATAAGCCCATAATTGAATTTTCTTTAAGTGACGAAGCATGAGATTTTTATTTTTAAAGAATTATGGTGCTAAAATTGCAACAATATGAAACCAATAAAAGTTTTACTTAATTTTAAGCTTTGCAAATTAACTAAAGATTTTCTACATCATTCGTTAATTATCTTGCACGATATATATTATAAGAATGAAAATAAAGGATTTCAACTCACATATGTAACAAATTGAACAAATAGATATCAATCAGTTACATGATGACCATAAAGAGAACATTGTGACAAGCTTATATAAGATTCAATCACATATGCCAAAAATTTGCAAACTTCAATTTTTGAATACAAAACATTGTATTCAACAATCCTTTTTTATGAGATGATAGAGTTTTTAATCAATTATGAGGGGAATGATATGAATTCTAAAAAAACACGAGCTCATAGTTTATATACCAATCTTCTTTAAGATGTATCAAGCCATAATGGGTATAACAAACGTTGTCGATGGAGATTACAAACAATACAAGATATATTTGTAAAGATCCCCATACAAATACGATTTCTTAAAAAATATTTCTTTCAAACTCATCAACTGATAAATATGAAATATTTAAAACAATACTTTCATGACCATACATTATTTTAAAACATGTGGTTTAAATGTTGCCCATTCAAGGTTCTCAAGTTTGAAGAAATTCAATGAATTGACAACTATATAAAGCTTAAGCATGCCAAAGATTTATTAAGCAATGAAAGCATGCCTCAACATTCAACTTGAGAGATATAAACATGAAAATAACCACTTCTTATTTATGGAGGAAAAAGTTTTTTTAGGGTTGAAATATCATCAATTATCAAGAACAAGCAAGCACAAAACAACTTCTCAACTTTCTTGTAAAAGATCATCGTGTTGCATAGGAGAAAATGAATCATATAGCAATTAAGCATTTGAGAAGTAAGCAAGTAATCACATAAGCATGCATAAGAATTATTCTTTTGAGAATAAACATGCATCCAAATATTTGGTAAACGTCAAAAGTTACCTTAACGTCATTTAAAGACGCGTGACTTTTGAGAAGGCGTCACTGATGAGCACATATGATTGGACACAATCAAGCAAAACTCATCGTCTCACAGGATTTTAAGAACTTAGATTTCACTTTTCGCCACAAGGTCTAAGAACTTCATAGAACCACTCTTGTTGTCTTGGAAGTCTTTACCGATTTCAATTCTCTTTCTCATAAAAATGATTAGTTCCAAACTTCCAATGTAGAGAAAAAAAAATATGTACAACAACAATTTCTATTAAGTACAATAAAATCATACCTTAGTAATTCCCAAATGTTACATTCTCATACCATATGTTACTCATATCGTAGCAGTGCTTATACGTCCTTTTATCTTGCATCATCATTGCAACGAGACGAAGTTCACATTCACTTATTATGCATCACAATGCATTGGAACGAGAATTCACCCACGGTGATACGCTTCAACAAGCGTCTTAAAACACGAAAATGGTAACCTTAAGGTTTGAGCATTTAGTTCAAGCAAAATCATATACTACATCAAGAAAAATCATAGTGTACTTAGATTAAGATCAAGAGAGACAACAATTAATGTCACGTAATCCTCATATAACATGTAAATCATGAAACACGAGAATTATATATCAAGACATGTGGATAACATAAAAATATTAATGAAGTATTAGTCAAATTCCACATTTCTTGCAACTATATATAAAAACATGCTAAAAAAGGCTGATCATGAGGCGATAACTAAGCTCAAGCATATATGTTTGCAACATTTTAAAGCATACACAAGAGAGGCGATTTAAATCCACACAATGAGATGAACATGTTAAAGCGAACAAAACATTTAACCATTGCATTTCATTGTCATAGAAGCATGTGAACATGTATTTGAGATACACAATCTATCAAATAACATTATACAACATAGTTAACATATCAAATAACATGACATTTTTACATCACATGAAGTGAACACATGTTTCTCGTTATGTTTCCAATAATTAGGTTTGCAATGACATAGAAAAACATCATTAACAAGTAATAATCAGTTAAGATGAACTTGCATTATCTTATAACTTTACATGACAATTCATAACTCAAGATAACATGCAAGACAACAAAGACATTCTTGAAAAGAACTTCCTATTGCTTTTACGGAAACAAGCGGAAGTCTACGTAGAACTTTGCATGCCCACATGACAGACTATGTACACGTCTAGAATACCCAAAAAAAAATTGTTTTTACGAATTTTTGAATTTCTTCATAACACAAGGTAAGCTCATTGTTTTAGTATAAATATATCAGTCATTGTGTAACATATAATACATACATACATGAACTTTTAGGAAATTGATTTAAAACCATATACGCATGGACTGAGATTTTCCATACAAAAAATCCCCTTAGGGATCCACTTTGGAACCATTTTAACTCGACAAAAATTCTCATCTAACACTTAGAAAGGTAATAAGACGTTCCTATTAAACGTCACATTTTCAACACTTCGATTAAAATGGTTCCCATTAAACGTCTTATTACCTTTCTATGGTTCCCGTTAAACGTCACATAGAAAGGTAATAAGACGTTCCCATTAAACGTCACATTCTCATCTAACACATAGAAAGGTAATAAGACGTTCCCATCAAAATTCTCATCTAACACATAGAAACACCATTTAGTCGTGTTGAACTCGAATGGGATGACAAATACAAGTATTTGTTGAAAAGGGAAGGTCGAATATATATACTTAGATTTTACAGATTTAATTCTTATGGATAATATATCAACGAATCACAAACTGTTTCCAATTCTTGAGTCAATCCATAAGTTGTCTTCGTGTTACTCATTACCAGGCTACTCTTCACACCCTTAGACATCTCAAATGAACTATTTCTCATGGTCTACCAACTAATCGGGGAATTAGTTGTAACAATATACAAGACAATAAAATTGGACTTGTTGGACGCTTAAAATGTTTAAGCGTCCTGATAACATACTTTATAGGACTCAAGTGGGGAAATTATAAAACGTCTTATCGAAAAGTGTTACAATAGGTTTATATGATAATGGTAATTAAGCATTTTAACAGGCTTTATAAGATGATCTTTAAATACATTGTCGTACTAGTTATTTTATAGGACACTTTTAAGAAGTTTCCTATAAACTCATTTTTTTTATAGGACTAGTAGTATGCCCGCGCAATGCGGCGGAATGTCAAATTTTCTAATAAATCTACAACTAAAAATTAGTGCAATTATTCTTTAAAAAGTACAAAAGTTATATTCAAACATTCGATCTTTTAAGGGAACCCTTAGAAATATTAAAACCTCGATTCCTATTAGTTGAGTACCCATCTGATGCAACGGGATGTAATCAAGTACAATATAACAAATAAAAAATCGAGGTGAACTTTATTGAACACACGCATGAAAATCAATTATGTTGTCCAAATAATTATAATAAAGGAAGAAACAAATTTCTAGTGAATACATTTGAAAAATAAATAAATTATCTCATACAAATCGAAATAGAAACCAATATCCTAATTAATCAAAATGACCAAAAATCAACACCTACCGCCTCTAGATCAACTGCACCATAGTCCAATCTCCACTTTAATAGCCACCATGAAAACATCCATACCAAACTATCCAAGGAGTCTACAAATTACCTTCTACATTCCACAAAATCCAAGGTTGTTTTAGCATTGTTTATGCAAGATGGGAGTGGGACTTGAGAGGTTATTAAACCATAAGATAGCCATTTATTATCCCATCACTAATTATTGAAACAGAATGTACATCAAACTCTATTTAGTCAATAACAACTATAAAACTTAATCAATCAATGAAATGGCACTACATATATAATTGTTCTTGATTCCCAACAGCTACACATTGTGGAAACTCCTATCTGTTCCCACAGACCATACTACAAGGACATGTATAGCAAAATTATCCCAAAGAAAAAGGCGAACAACATTATCGATAAAGACAATGCACTTGGTAGTTATACCTGAGGACCCCATCCTAGACCAGCTGAAATTATAGCAGAAGGTACAGACCATGAACCAACTGCTTACCCAACCTCCCCTTAATGTAATTTATATTTTTAATTGGTTGTTAATTTTTCTATAGAGGATTCTATTGTAATTATATTTGAAGGTTAGATTTGATTATAATTGTTTTCTCCAAAATAATGCAATTATAACCATTGAGTGATGACGTAATTTAACCAGACTCTTCGACTAATAATCAAATATTCTATATGTCGTTTATAAAACAAAGCTTACAACACTTGGATACTAAAATCAATGTCACAGATATCTTATAATGATTGCTAACGAAAAATCAAGTAAATAATTTGAATCATAACAAAAAAATTTACTTTTTGGACAGCCAAAATGGAAATTGCTTGAATTTTTGGATGGAGGGAATACAAGGTTATATATAAGTATATACGACCCAAGGCATACCTTTCCAATCCGTGGTCACTCTTTCGATTTTTCGAGGCTGTTCCGAATATGAGAAACCAATCCCCAACATTTCAACGTATTTGCCACATCATCAAGCCTTAACAAGTACTCTTCTTCAGTCAGAGGAAAAGATCTCTATCAGACAAAATCCATAAGCAGAATATCATCAGGCGGCTAACAACAAAATGTGGAAGCATTATTCAGCATTTTTGGATTATAAATTGATGCAAGAGTCACATTTAAGGGTCTATAACTGTGGAACATTATCTCAATTCAAAAGTCACGTTTAAGGGCCGGAACATTATTTTCGAGGATAAGCAGTAGCTTACCAGCTCCATATACTTCCACAAGACATTCAATGCAAGGTGATTTTTACCCATGAATTCTTGTACCATATAAAACCAATATTCATATGTGAAGTGTCAACAAATAGTCTAAGAATCCATAAGTGCTTTTAATTACATAGCAGTAATAGAGGGGAAAAGGGGGAGAAGTCAATGGAATAGTGTCATTAGGAATGATTCTGAAAAGTAGCCAACAAGAGAAAGGGAAGCATTAGACGAAGAAAGAAAATAGAACAGAGAATAAATAGTTTACATCTGGGTTTTCATTCTTTTTACTTTCCTTCCCGAGAATATGGTGCATTGGCATGTTTAATAGATGGATGCACGAAAGACTACAAATATGTGTTCTATAATATAAAAGATACTCTTTTTCTTCATCTGTTCCATTTCATATTTTCAGTACTTTGATCTGAACTTTCAAGCCATACTTATTTACCAATTTAATAGATCATATCGTTAATCATGTAACCCTATTCTAGTTTGTTGGAAGTACAACCAACAAAACGAAGCCCATGTTCAAATATCCAGTAGAAGAAGTTTAGCAGAAATTTCAACTGAAGCAGCCAAAGGAACATTGAAGTATAAATGATACAAAAATAAAGCATATTCCCCTTTTCCATATGCATAGTTTCAACTTTACTCGTATAAAGCTACTCTTGTGCAGGGTTGGAAGGACATGTTTTTCAACTTATCATAACACTTAGCGGTTAAATACAGGAGCTTATACCTTCTTTATAAGTTGAGCGTCATAGGATCGTCGAGGAAAGACAATGGTCCAGTTGACCTGAATGCGCTTTTGTAGACCTATTAGCAAATAAGCAAAAGAGGTCTTTAAGATAATGGAAGATATAGACAAAGCACAATCTCATCATGCAAGCTTACATACAATGGCAATTCAGAAATGAGAGATTAAAAGAATAGTGTCAAGGAGGAAAATACAAGTGCCAACGATTCGCTAGCTATCTTCTTCAGTTAGATCAGAACCTGCAGAAAAACAACTACCCTTCCACATCTGATTTACCCAAGAAGAAAAATGATATAGAAGTACCAGAAACACCCAAGGACGAAATGAGATAAAATGAGAGGATAGTAGAATTCATAAAAACAGATAGACCAAAACATCTTCAACAATTGACACATGCACTCTACGGCAAACCATATTAACAGGTGACCATGTCCACCAAAAAAGACCTACATAATGTGCATCATACAGCAAGGGAAACATAGATGAGCCCAAGGCAACTCCATAATGCTAAACAAAAGAATCATAAAAAATATAGAAAAACCAGAACGATAATCTAGATATTTGAACCACGTTCTTTGGTATCAACGAAACCTACATACAAGACGCAAACTAATCATGAAAGCTTACGCACGATAACACATTGTTTCCTAAATCAATATGCAACCTCTCTATTTGGACTACTACAAAACTCCATATTCACAGTTAAAAATGAAGCCAAAGCAACACAATGTCTTTAGTAAAATTATGTGAAAATGTAAAGTCAGACAATTAAACAAAGTTGTGAACTAAAGCCCTTTATTTAATTTCATCAATATATATTCCAAACACATATGCAAAACATGATAAACGATCATATAGAAACATACTATTAATTTATAATCATGTAGCATAACAAGAGAAGTAAAGATGTATTTATAAATGCAACCTATCAAGGCAACATGTATATGATATCAAGATTGCAAGATACTCAATATAAACAGCTTTTCGACCTCAACACAATCAATATGAACTTCAAAACGAACATCCAAACGCCCCCTTAAAAATGTATTTTGATGGACTCTTTATTCAAGTCATAATAATCACTATAAAAATGTTCCCATCAGCGATTACATTAAATCCCTCGCCTAAATCACACTGTTGAAAAAACGATGACGAAGTATGTCAAGATACAAATTCTTAGATGTTATATCTTTGATGGTCATGTTTCTAGTAATGTGTTTGATGAGAGGTGGTCATGGTGAACAAAACGTATTCCAACAATTATCCTTAATTTTCATTTTTATTGTAAAACCTTGACAACCTATAATAAAATTCAATAGACTTAGGGTTTCAAGCAACGATTCTACAGAAGTGATAAATTAAACCATGAGGTCAATGCAAGCATTCCTACCACTCAAAAACCCTAATGGGTATGTGAAAATTTTGAACAATTGAGATGGATAATTACCTGGAGATGGAGATGGATTGAACGATGGAAGCACAAACTATGAGAGAGAATGAGTTTGCAGAGAGAGAAAGTGACCGTGGAGGTGGAGTGGGGCTTGCCGCATTTGGTGTTGTCTACAAATACTCACCATTGTCACCAAACTTCCCTTTTCTCTCAACCCTCTCCTTTTCCCCCCCTTCTTTTTCCTTTTCATCTTTTCTGTATATTTCTTACTTCCTTCCGGCGTAGTTCGCCGGAAACACTGCTGATCACAAACTATTCTCTCTCTAATCAAATACACTCACTCCCCGATGATATGAACGATTGAACAATGGAGGAACGATGGAAGATTGAGAGGGACGACTTGTCTGGAACCTCGCTTTAATATGCTGAATCGTCATCTTGGGAGGGAGAGAAATGCCCCAATCGTCGTATTGGGAGGGGAGCCGGCGTCTTGGGGAGGGGAGCCGGCGTCTGGGGAGGGGAGTAGGGTTGAAAAAGTAAAGGTAAAGGATAAGGTTCTATAGTTAAGGGTATTTTGGGTATTTAAAATTTTAAGACTTTAAGATTTTGAGTAAAGATGCTTAATAAGATAGCATAGATACTTGTGTTTATAAGACAATTTTTCAAATAGCATCCTATAAAATGTTAGTGTGATACTTTATTTTAAAGACGTCCAAATTTTTTTTGTTAAAACACATAAAAAAGATGTTTATATAAACTTATTGTTCGTCATAGTTTGGTCTTATAAACTTGAGTCCTATAATATATTGAATTAAGATGCTTAAACATAAGTCCAATTTTGTTGTAGTGATATTTGAACTAGAAATGGTACTTGAGACATTTGTACGCCCATTTTTTTATGCCTCATCAAGCAAAAGAAAGTTAAAGAAGCCCTTGAAGATCTGAGCTAGATCAGTGTCATGCATGCAAGAAGAATCGTTGTTATAGTTTAATTGTAACAAAGTTTAGATACTGGTTTTTTTGACCACCCAACATGATCATCGTAGCACTAAATGGGTTTTTGAAAACAATATGGATGGGGATGAACACTACTAAACAACAAGGCATTTCCGAAGGAAAAATCTGTCGGAAATTCACCAGAAAACGAGGTTTTTGGCGGATTTCCCGGTTGGAAACATGGTCATCGCAAATTAGTTTTCCGGCGTATCTGACGTTTCCGGTGGATTCAGGCTGTCGAAAATCTGCTACTGTATTTTTTTTAAATTATGTTTTTCTTAACTATTAAATATCAAGTTTGATTAGATTATCAGTGGATTTCCGACGGTATCCCTCAGTAAATTTAAATATTTCGACACATCTAACAAATGTTCGGGAGTTTTCCTCTAGATCTTTGATAGTGACGGTATCCACTTTAATAAAAAATGGTTTTAATTTTAAAAATTAAATTGCATAAGGATACGTACGCTGTTGTATTATAATTTATTTAACTTATATAAACATTTTCATTTAAATAATTAATCAATTATTTAATATCTATCAATAAATTTAAAAGATTAAATAAATTATATTAAATTTACTGGTGGATTTTAATTAATTAACAAATGTCGGTAATGTATCAGATTGAGAAAAATAATTAAAATTATGTAACATCCCAAGATCACATTTGCATATAAACATATATTTCCATATATCAAAAAATATGATTTACATATTCGGTCTCACTATCTACAAAAGCTACTTACAAAGTAGCTAACAACTTTTTCACAAAATCTCTATACAAAACTTGTAATATCACAAATTTTCAAATACAAAAGATAACATGATATCCTTAATATTCCATGCAGATGAATATAGTTCTTCACAATTTCCCATTTTCCCATTTTCCTTATCTTATGGTTGAGTCCGACCTGTAATGCATTTTTCAAAAACACCGAAATGAGGATTAAACCTTGATGTCTAGTGAGAAATTCCTTTGATGCTATTACAGGGTGAATAATCACCAAAAAAATATTTATGAGCTCATATTTGTATTAGAAACAAATAAACGATATTTAATAAAAACAACTTCTTTTAGCTCATCAAAATAGTCAAATAACTTAATAAACACATTACGAGTAAACTTATCACATCATATAGATTCATATATAACTTTCTCGCATTACATGAGTGAGACAACACCATCTCCTTGCAACACACTAGTAATTGTTGTTTTTTGTTTGAAGTAAAAGATTCGTGGGGGAGTATATCCTTTTACCTTTCATACCTTTTATCCTTTCATAAGTGAAAAATATTTTGTGTTTATATATGACCTTTCAACCAACAAAGTTTACATTATGATGAATATTAAATTAATAGTCGAGTGTCCATCCATGAATAAAAAACCTGATAAACTTCATATTAAAAAATCTAACAATACAAATAATTTATATCTAAAATATTTTAAGTAAATTCATTGTTTTATATTGTATTTTATTACTTTATTAATAAATTGTGTTTCTTATACTACAATTTAACATATTCCTTGACAAAAAAAAAAATCGTTACCACGCAACGCATGGTGCATACACTAGTTTATTATAACATTCCTACGCTAACTTCTCACGAATTTCAACGTCTCTCTCTACATATTCCCTTTCTCAAAAATCATATATTTAATCAGTATTTTTCTCTAATTTCTTTTCCCAATAAATGAGTATGAGCTAGTTTCCTCCTATTTGAAAGAATCATTCGATCTCTAGATGCGCAATATATTATAAGAAACGTCTTATTAACATATTTAATTTGTGCGCTTGAAATCAAAAACAGAAAAAAGATATAAAATAATATTTGCAATAAACACATGTATACCCTCCAATTCAAGAAATCATCTTACTTTTCACGTATTATTACTAAAAACAAGATGGTTACTAATTTTTATATCTGTCATGCATGACTCAATCCCTTTCAGGTACGTGCAAGTTAGTTTCATATACCTAAATTCCAACATATTTATATATAGCGTATAATATTTAACGAGGGAGATGCACAGGCTAGAATCTGTATAAACTAGTTGGCATTTTACGAGAAAAGGATATAAGAGAAAACGAAGTTCTTGTCCTTGTACCTTGTTTCTTTATTAATATTAAGGGTAAATTATACATAAGAGCACGTTGTTCTTATTTTGAGGAACTCTATTTTGATTCTAATTCAAACAAGAAAGTTTAGATTTTTTACGCTCGTTTTTTGAACAACAAAATACGATGCACTTTTAACGTATGTAAAATATCAACATTATTAAGCTAACATTTATTTTGATATAGCCAAAGTAAAAGATGTCGTAAAACATTATTGTTATCATCAAATACACACAAATTTTTTTATCTCGTTGCATAACTTTCTAATAACAAGATGATGACCTTCATTTAATTTCCCTTTCGTTTTTCTCATTTCTTTCTTAAATTTAGCGTATGTCATACTCTTGTGATCGATCATACGTCCCACCTAAGACTTCCTCATTTCACTCAATAAAGATGCGAACGTAAAACAACCATTCTCTTGACTAAATTAGCTTTCTTGAGCTACTATATATATAAACTTGTGTGTATTCCCAATACATGGCTTAAGTTCACACTTCGATCAGTAATTAATTGTATTCTAATTTGGAGCTACGGAAAGTTGAGAAGATGGGGGAATCGACATGTGGATCAAGATGGTTATGGAGTCGAGTACAGGGATTGAAGGCTACGATGATGATGATAATAGCGCAAGTGATATCAGCTGGGATCAATATCTTGTACATATTTGTTGGAAATGATGGAATGAATTTGAGCATTTTGATGACCTATCGCTTCTTATGTGCTTCTATTGTGGTGGCTCCTCTTGCTCTCTTAGTGGAAAGGTACCTATCTTCGTTTTTTCATAATAATACAGTTTAGGTACACAGATAAATTACAATTAATTGGAGCCTGCATTAAACATGGTCTTCAGTGACTCCAATTGATATCCATATATTCTTGTACTACTACTCATTAATTACCTAAAAATGGTAATGATAAAAGTTTAAGTCACTTCGAATCTAAACTAGTTTTTTTCCTCATAATTGGTGCAGAAACAAAAGACCGAAGCTAACATGGACGATACTCCTCCAAGCTGCTCTTTGTGCTTTATTTGGGTATATATATGAGCAACTTATATTTATATACCAGAAGTAACATGCTACTTAATTAATTTGTATTTTATCAAAATTCTTCTAAATAATGTTTTAAAACATGCATTTTAAATATAGTGATCACACAATGTGTATGTTTGAAACACTCATGTAATTGAACTTGAACAAAAACATTTATGCTATCAAAATATTAACTTGTGATTGAAATATCAAAGGGGTCCTATGGCACTAATCATGTATGCGGAAAGCGTAATCCTAACCTCGCCAACATTAGCTGCTGCTTTTTCCAATCTTATCCCTCCTTTCACCTTCATCTTAGCCGTTCTCTTCAGGTAAATACCATTCGATACTAACGGCTTTAAGTTATTTATGTTATATATATAAATTTGCACTTCAGAGATATGCTACTTTGATCGTACGTATTAATTAGTATATTTCTTTAATCTACGAGAAACTGCAACAATTGCTAAGTTAACATTTGAAAAGGTGTGGAAGATTTTGTTTTGTCGATAGTGGAGGATCAAATAAGAAGCCAAATATCGTGAAAAAAGAAAAAGAAAAAAAATTAACGTAATGTACATATGTGAATCATTGAAAAAACTCGAAAAATATATTTTTAAAGATGCATATGTAAATTAACGTCATATATTATTCATATGAGAATACATATGCATTTTCAAACTAATTATTTTAATTATTCACATATAAGTATTCTTTTCTTAGTTTTTCATGATATTTAACCAAATAATTGCCCAAATATAAGCACACGAATTTGGTAAACAGTAACACTATAGGAGATGATACATATACCATAAGGTTATGGTAAATGATTTTTACCGACTACGTACATATATATGTAGTCGATTATTTGCTTTTGGTGATTCCAGTTAATAATTTAGAATGTTAAATTCTTTTTTACACTTATTAAGATGATCATATCCCTTCCTAACATTTTATATGCCTAAAATGCATTGTAACAACAAGGATCATCATCAACTAGTATAGTATGAAAAAAAATCTACACAAATGATATTTTTATCATCAAAAACATTATTGGATACAAGAAACATTAATAATTCATATAAAATAATTTCTTTAAACATTCGTAGACGTAAAATCATCAATAATAGTTTTCAAACAAATATTATCTTGTATATCATTTTCTATGCATTACATCTTCCGTTCGTTCCAACATCAAATATAGTTAGGTTTCAATCTCATACCCTTGTATAATTTTAAACTTTTAGAGTTAAAACAAAAAATTTTAAAACCATTAATTTTCACAAACGGAAGTCCATGTTATTAGTTATAGCTTAAGATTTTATTATTGTTTTTTACAATAATGATTGTACTTAAAATTAAGGTACTTGATATATATCACGTAATTTGGAGTCGAGATGTATAAAAAATAAGCGTAGTTTTAAAATCTTAGTATAAATAAAGAGGTACCAACTATAGCAGCACAAGCATGTAGCAATAGCTAACATAAATAGTTACGCAAATAAGAATATAAAAGAAGTAGAAGATATCCGACATACAATAAAAGAAACATAAATTAGTAGAAATAACCAATAAAAGTAGTAGATAACAATAACCAACAGATAATAACATAAAAAATAGGAATAGTTGATAGAAAAAAGAAACATCAAACAGACAACATAGAAAATAGAAACAAATTGGAATAGCTGGTAGAAAAAAGGAACATATGACAATAGCAGGTTTAGGAGCTTACAGGTTAAAGATTATCATAATACTTACAAAATAATTAAGCATTTCTTTTCTTTCTCTTTGATCTTTATACTTGATTCTTGTAATATATCATGGTGTATTGTCACCAAGAGACTGATTTAAGAGTATTTAAGTACTCTATAAGTTATAATTTATTACTGGTTTACAAATTCAAGAAGTAACAACAGAAGTCTGATATGTGTAGGGTTTTGATGGTTAGGTTGGAAAGTGTAAACTTAGGTCAAATGGGAGGGAAAGCGAAGGTGATTGGAACACTAATGGGAGTTGGAGGAGCTATGCTTCTCACCTTCTATAAAGGTCCATCGATAAACATCTGGTCAACGCATTTCCACCTTTTGCCTAAACGAGTTCAACCCAGAGTTGGAGACGTGGCATCAACCCACCAAAACTCCTTCAATGATCACATCATTGGTTCTGTACTGTCATTAGCTGCTATCCTTTCTATGTCACTTTCTTTAATTATACAGGTAACCTTTTGTTTGTGTTGGGAAACAATAAAATTTCGGATTGTTTGAAAGTTTGTGTTTTTTTTTAAATTATATTTTTTTGACCTAAATTTGTTTCTGTATCATGGAATTAACTCAAGGGATAATTATAAATATGCAGTCTATGATTTTAATTATAATCGTTACCTTATAAACCAAGAGAATGTAACCGCTTCTATATTAACATTGAGAAGAACTCCCAATTAACCGGAAATGATGGCTGGAAATAAGTAGGGACGATTATGAAAGCAGTTACGGTGAACTTCCCATCAGTTGATAACTCATCATTGAAACACCCATGTGCTAAATACTCATCAACAAACAATCTCGTTTGTAGAAAACCATCATCATATGATGATGTACATCAGCTAATCACTTAGAGTTAGTCCCCCGTCACAGATAAATCCATCAGAGTTGAACATCCGTCAGAAATAAACCCATCAGCAGATGTCGATCACTATAGGTAATCCATCATCAGCTAATGACCCATCACTCGAGAATACTAACTCTGGAGGCACTTAATTCACAAGTGTTTACATTTTGTAAACACTAATGAATAACAACTGACAACCGCCTCATACTAAAATCCTTAGTGTTTGCTCCCTTACATGCGAAACCATTGCCAAGGACATTGCCCTAAGACCCCACAAGGGACCCCCTTGACCCTCGCCATATGGCTCCATCTAGCGTCTCAAGTTCTAACTACTTGTAGTAGTATACAATCCACACCTACTAATAACTCGTGTTATAGTTTAAGTAGCAATCCCATCATTCTCTTATAGACAAATTATTTCATTAAAATAGACAAATTATTACATTGAAATCACCAATAGTTTGAATTAATGATCAATATTTTTATTTAAATCGTGAAACTTTTAAATTTATAGAATAAGCTTATTATATTAAATAACTTTTAATTTGTTTTGACAAATCAAGTCATAAACTAAAACGTTTAGAATCCTGTAATGCGATGTAATACAGGCAAAGATGAGTGAGAGGTATCCATGCGATTACTCAAGCACGGCTCTAATAAGCATGATTGGATTCATACAATCTTTTATTTTTGCTATATGTAATGAGAGAAGATGGAGCCAATGGAAGCTCGGTTGGAACATTCGATTGCTTACAGTTCTTTATCTGGTAATTAATGTTTTACCTACATAGCTTAATACCATACTTTTCATTCGTTAATTGTTATTTGTGACTTGAACCATGTTTCCAAATAATGTGTTTCTGTAGCTAAAGAGCTTTGACCTTTTCGAGGGGAAAAAACTTAAGTGATACTTTTTTTATGGTTTGATCATATTCGATGTATTATATGGCTTTCTTGAGACGTCTTTTCCATCGCTATCATTTGATTTCCAGTGTGTGACACTCTTGGTATTGCTAATGTGTGTTTTGATTTTTTTTTTGCTTGATGCGAATCTTCGGATATTTGATTTTGTGGGAATATATGGAACCTACTAGATTATACTTTAAAATAGCACTTGAGGAGAGAAGGGTTGTCCAACATATCTAAAGGAGAAATGATTCAAGTCTAGATGATGTGAGACTATAACATGCATCTTCAGTGGAGGCTAGATAGACGCAAATTATCCCAAAATTGTCCCAAAGTCTCGGGAGAGGCTAGATGAGCGAGCGTCTAGATAAGTAGAAATCGTTATGGAGCGGTAATCATGGCTCTTATGTGAAAATATGTGGCATCCCACTAAATTAATCCCCAAAAGATTCCTTAAAAAGAGAATGGAGGTTCCAACATATATTGAGAATAAATGATCCATATCTAACCGATGTAGGATTCTAACAACTTTACTTGTATATGTGCACAGGGAGTTTTAGCATCAGGACTTACATTTACATTCATAATGTCATGTGTACGAGTGCAAGGCCCATTGTTTGTTTCGTCTTTCAACCCATTGGTGGTTGTACTTGTAGCAATAGCGGGATCTCTAGTATTGGGCGAACAATTGCACGTAGGAAGGTAAGCTTAACATGAATGTATATTATTGTACACATGATATACTCTTTAAGACGTAAAAGTTAATATATTAGTGTCAACAGTGTGTTAGGATCAACGATAATTATAGCTGGATTGTACATGGTGCTATGGGGTAAAAGCAAAGACATTAAAAGACCGCCTAAGTTTTTGTCTTCAACAAACTCAGAACTACTTGAGATTAGGAAAGAGGATACATCAACCATCATCACCACCTCCACCAATATTCTTGGGACTTCATACACAGCTCCCACTATTAGTTCAAAAGAAGATGAAGATCACGAGTTACAAGTAAAGTCTGAAATGGGAAAACATAAGGATCAAGAAATTGATGAAGCCAAGAACTGAGAACAATGTGTTGGGTCTATGACCATTATTTCTAGATTATTTTGAATGTTTATGTTGTAAAAGGACTTTAAGTTTTATATTAGAAAAAGAAGTACATGATGGTCATAGACAAACGTATTTCACCTATTAACAATAGTATATTACAAGAAAAATGGGTTTATTGKACATTACGTTATCTACATAATAGACTGTTTTATAAAACTTAAGGACCAAATAAGAATGTAACACAATGAAGGCCAAAGGGGGAATGGCCCCTGTGGTTCAAATAACAAAGATTATATAAGCATTAAAAACCATATATGATGTTGTGCTTGATGGTTAACACCTTTTGGCCACTTGTGTGAGATCAAGGGTTAAAGGCCATGGATTTCATTTTTTTTCCTTTTATTACTAATAATCCTTTTCTTCACATGTTGTGTTTATTTATTATATATAATTTTTTTTTAATTTATAAAATTTTTGTTTCTACTTTTAAGTTTTATAAAATTTACTAGTATGTGATAGTAAAAAAATGTATGAATCATCGTCATTTTTCTGTTAATAACATGATAGTTCTAAGTTTTAGTATTAATTACCAATATTTTTTTAATAATATTTTATAGTTCAAAATCATAAAAAGACAATGATTTTATATTGTAATTTTTCTAATTTGCTAATTTTTTCTATTTTATTTTTATAGGTAGATCAAATTCAAAAAATATAAAAGAAACCCAATTTAAGATTTTATATTGATATTGTTGTTCCTGCGATACAATGACTTATACAGAATGTGTTTGTAGAAGGGGGTGAATACAAATACAATAAAATTTTCACTTTTAATTATATATTTGTATTTAAAACAAATAATTACAGATATGTTGTAGAAGTTAGGAAGCTAAGGACCTATGATCCTAAATTATCTGACTAATGACAAATTTGCGAATAACTGAAAGAGTGAGAAATAAGGGTAATCCTTCAGATCTAAAGAACTAAGATGGTTCTTCAGATAGTGACACTGATTTTGTCTGAGAAAATATCACTTGGAAGTTCTTCCAAAATGGTGAGTAGCAACAAATGAAAAGTGTGATCTTTTATAGTCACCATTGCATTAAATGCTACTATGGCCAACTTTAACACGTGTCTTCATCTAATTTGTTGATTCATGTATGTTTGTACTCTTCATTTCAGTCCTTTGTGGTTGATGCAAACACTTGTTAACCTATCTCATCCTTTTGTATGAAAAGGGAAGGGTAAGTAAAGTATTAGCACTAATAAAATATTGTTTTAGAACTTATTTTGGCTAAAATATTAAGTATGTTCCCATACCCTATGAGTGTTGGAAGAGTTAGTGAGACAAAACTTGTTGGACAAGTTTGCACTACAGAATGGGGCATGCCAATAGCAGTATTTGTCAGACTACTATTTGACTTTATCTTGTATTGATCTTCTTTCGGTTAGATGATAAACCAATCCGCTTACGCGACGATCTTGACCTCACTTCAACTAGTCTTCGATTTTGTTAAATGTTTTTCATTCTTGGATCAATATATAAGACTTTTACAAAGAAAAGTCATATATTTTATATTTTGAAATATAAGTTGTAGAATAATTATGAAGTAAGAACATCAGATTCTAAAATAACTTAGAATAAAATGTGGGTTATTGATAAACAAGATTGAGTAACCATGAAGATAGGTCAATCGGATTCTTCCGTTCGGATGGAGAATAATCAAATCTAAGTTTTGATCTCACATTTTATTGAGCTATGGATCCGAAGGTGACTAAGATCCAAAGCTTTTGAACTTCATCAAACTTCTAGGTTCGGATGTTAATCCATATGTATATTATTCGATTAATGTTGTACATCTTATATGAGTATTTTAAGACAAGTAATAATAATTTATTTCTAAGTGTTGGATCAGATGCTAGTTGTATTATTTATAAATTCGATGGTTGAGACCAACAATCTCCCCTTATTTGTTAATAATACAAATAGATAGCCATGAAAGAAACACCTAAAAAAATGGTACCGAAACTTATAAGCAAAAAAAAGAAATTTAAACTCATAAATTTAGTGATCCATTTTGGATTCTTTTTTCCTTTTCTCTTTTTTTTATTCTATTCATTTTTTTTTCTTTCATTCTTTTCTTTACTTTCAAATTATAAGATAGTGTAAATTAGATACATAGGTATACATGCTAAGAAATAATATAGACAAACTTTTCGTTTTACCTATAACATTCAATCAAAAGAGGATTACATAAAGTCATGTATATCATAGTTGAACTTTAGAGGATGTAGATGAAGATGATAAGTTCTTTGGTTCTTCTAAGCATCATATTTTCTTTCTTTTCTTTCAACAACCTCATCTTCATTCTTCATCTTGCTTTTTTCCTTTGTCTAAGGTCAGAATCTGACTTCTGATTTGCTCCCCCTAAGTTGATGTTTGAATTTGCTTCCCTTCAATTGGAATCTTCATTGCTTTCTATGCGTTTCTGGTAAGATTGGATTTTGATTTCTCCCCCTCAGCATCCTAAGAGGTAGTAAGTAAGTCATCAACTTTGGTAGTCAGTAGTCACACAGATGAGTTGAAGGTCTCTTAAGACTTTTCAATCCAAATTATCTACGTCCTATGCTTAAGAGTGAAGGACACCTATTGAGAAACTTTGGTTGAATGGTCCATGATGTGACAAAGCGCTGAATTCGACTAGAAACCAGTTTTTCTTGAAGTTTTTGGGTAGCCTCAAGTGTTTTGCTAGAAAGAGATTGGGCATCTTGTAATGCGGTGATTTGTCTTTGGCTCTCCAAAAGTTGATGAGATAAAGTGAATGAGAGAGGTGCATTATGAAGAAAATGAGTCGAATGAGAATGTAGAAGTTGATCATCCGATTATTGAGAGTAGAGTTTTAGGTTAAAAATTGATCTCCAAACAACGAAGAATTTATAGGGATAAAAATAAAATCTTTTATCTGGAGAACTTTGGATGAGTTTGAATCAACGTTGTATTGAGATATAGGAGTGGTATTATCGTGAGGATCCGATGTGTCAACAATGTCCTGTAGACGGGTCATTGAGGGGATAACTTAGGAGAATCTGTGAGGATAGAAGTCCATATCTAAGGTATTAAAATGGACCTTAGGAGAATCTGTGAGGATAGAAGTTATAGCACAGTTGGCTAGGTAAGAAAAGTCTTGTTCCTCCCTGAATTTTGATTTATGTGAGACTTGGGTAGATATCAATGGTTCTGTTGCATCATTATCTCTGAAGAGAAGATAGGATCAAGACTTTGACCAATAAAAGGAATATATTGATCCAAGAAAGTTCAGAATTGTCAGAGCAAGTTCTATATCTTTTTTTGGGATTTCTTATAAGGTGAAAGGGATGATCGTTCTTGAGAACGTAATCTATCAAGAGAAGTAATCTTGGCATTAAGAAAGAGGCTTGTTGCTTCTCTAGTCGAATGATCATTTCAAGAAATACCATTAATTGTAGCAAAAGCAACCATACATGTCAGAATTATCGGATCCAAAGAAAATACTCTTGTATGCACGGATGGAAATGACTTTAGGTAGGCATCAAATGGCATTTTGGACTGGATCTTGTTTCCGAGCATATCTACAATCAACAGCGAGATAAGTTAGATGTATGGTATTTGTCTTTGCTTCATTTTGCTAGTGATCTTCACTACTAGGTGTTTGAAGAAATATTCACCAAAGTTGACATTCCTTTGAAAGATAAGTGCATGAGCTAATTTTTTGGTGTAGCTCGGTGACTGATCATATCTACTGGTTTTGCTGCTTATACACTAGGTCAGCTGAGAAAAGAAGAAATACCATACACTGCTCATGTTTTTCCTAAGAAGGGTATTGGCGGCATGCATAAACAGTTCGGCCTTTCTATATTCTATGATGGAAAGAAAACCATCAAGTTCTTCTTCATAGGCTAGTTTTTCAAACTTCATTGTATTCGATGAATATGGGGCTATGTTCTGATCATGCTAGATTAGAGTATTTTAATTAGCATTGATTATGTTAAAATATTTTATAGTTTGTTATGTTCAACAAAGTATATGTGTTTCGAAACTTTAATTTCGTATTTTATTCAAGATATCAGTTACTAAGAATGACGTCACACACTCGACAAAAATCGGACATTCAAGTTTTCCATGCTTTTCGAGATTGTTCTTCAGGTTCTGTTTCTGGTTCCATCAGGATATTCAGAAGCATTGAAGAAAACAAAAGAAATTAACGGTTATGCTTCAAATAGATAACAGTGCCCAGACTTATATATTCTTGTCCCTTTTTTGCCCAACATTGTGTTCTCGATCTCTCACTCTATATTCTTTCTTTCTTCACTGCATCAAGTTTTGCAGCTGTCTTTGTTCTTCATTTCGTTTGGCAATACTCATGCTCTCATTCTTCATCGTGGAATATTTGATAATGATTTTGTTGGAACAAACCCACTAATAATAGATTATTGTTGGAACAAACCCATTAATAATAGATTATTGTTGTGATGATATTATAATTTAACGATTCTCTTTACCAAATAATAGTGTTCTAGATTTTATTCTGGTTACCAAATCAACAATGGAGATTTTAGGACTTAAGGGGTAAAAGAAAATTACCATCATCCCTTTTTTGATTAAGAATGGTCGTTAAGTCGATGTAAAAAAATGATGGATGATGACATTGGTTTTGACGGTAACAAAATAAAGTAAGTAAAATTATCTAATTGTTTAATTGTTGTGTATCCTTTATTAGGGCCGGCCCTTGCAATAGGCTAGAGGGGCAACGGTCCATGGCAGCAGACATCCCAAGGGCATCATTTGCTCAAGTCCAACAGTGTATGGGTAGGTTCATTTGGGCTTAAAGTTTGCTACTTGCCTTGCCTACATCGTTGCCCTATACACATCCCAAGCCCAAGGGCGTCATTCTTTCTCGGCCTCGCTTTAGACTTCACGAATGGAACAAATACTCTTTTGCTCTCGTTTCTGAATTTTAACTCTTGCTATGATGCTTTCTCGCTCAAACAATCGAACTCGTCTCATGTCTCTGCCCCTGGCTCTCGGCCTCTCGCCTTCGAACTTGTCTGTGAGAATTGAGACCCCGAGTTGGCTTTCGTATCTGGCTCTCTGCCCTTTGCTCTGGCTCGAGGTCGGTTTTTTGTTAAATTTGAAATTTGAAATTTTGATTTCTAATGTTATATATATATATATATATATATATATATATGTGTGTGTGTGTCAATATGTGATATTGTGATTTGTGATATACTGATGTTTCTATACTCTAGTTTAGTAGTTTGTTTTATTAGGTTAGGTTTATTTCATTATTTGTTTAATATTTAGAGTTTAGACTTTAATTTAAATTTATTTGTTTATCATGTGATTAGTTTTATTTATTTTTCTATTGTAGTTTAGACTTAGATAATAGATTGGATTGTTCTTTTCTAATTCTACAAAGAGATTAGAGATGGATATATTATTAAAATATATTGATGATTTGACTTTAAAATATATATCTACTACTCGATGGCAAAGTCATATTAATTCGGGTAGATTTAGGGGTTATTGCACATGTGATTCATTTTGGTTTCAATTATGATGTATATGTGAATAATGTCATTATTCATGTGTTTAATGTCATGTGGATAATTAGACGAGTCAGACAAAGTGTTTGATGAAAGTTGTCTGTGAGATTTTGTGTCTTGGAATTCAATTATTAATGGATATGTTAAGAGTGGGAGGCCTTGGGATTGTACCAACTAATGGAGCAAGAGGGGACTAAGCCGGATGAAATTACCAATGATAGGGGTGATATCTTATTGTGCTTAGTAAAATGTGGAAATATGGAGGCTGCAGGGAGTTTATTCAACAAGATGGGTAAGAAAACAATCACTATCTTGGACCACCATGGTTGTTGGTTATAGATAGGAAAATCCCATTCATTTGAAGGTGTTGCAAATGAGAAAGATTAGACAACCAATCTAGGTTTTCAATCGAGTAAAAGAAGGGTCTAACTCCAAGGGAAAGATTTTGCGGGTTTGTGAGGTTTCCAAATTCTGAAGTAATGGTTCCATGAGGGGAGTTGTAGGAAAGGTCGAGATACCTTAAGTCGGTCAAGGAACCAATAGACATGGGAATGGTTTCATTGAAATAATTGTAACCGACATTAAGGGTCTCATTTTCTTCAACTTAAGGTATGTCCCACACAAGGATCTGCTATGATACCATTTACGAGCAATTTTTTCCTTTACGCCATGGGAATCCGAATTCTCAGGACTGACCCTGTCCTTTATACATATATATGATAAGGTTATGTTTGACAAACTAGTTGAGAAACAACTTGTTGGCTGATGAACTAATTATTTAACTGATAAATGTAAGTCAACTAGCATCTGAAAAACTAATTGATTAATTAATCACGTTTGACAAAAACTAGCTGATAAATTAGTTGAAAAATATAAATTAATTAAAAAAAACATGTTAAAAAGTTAAGCAATTCTAATTCACTTAATATAATTAATACAAATCACTAATAATGTAATATGTTAATTGATACAAACTAGATGCTAAATAAAATCAATGATATAATATTTAATTACAAGATTTATAATTTGCTTATGAATTAATTATTTATTTATACATATAATTATAGATTGTTGATTTATGTAACTAAATAAGAATTTTGAAAAGAAAATATGTTATTAATTATTTTTAAATAACCGTTATATATGATGTAAATGTAAGTAAAGTCTATCAATTATACATGTCTTAATTAATTTATAATTTTTAAATACAATAATAATTGATAGTGAAATTAGAGATTTTTTTTATTAAAACGATTACCAAAGTTTTAATATTTATGAGATAGAATAAGAAAATAACTTTAATTTTTATATAAATTACGAAACCTTATATGGTATAAAAGTAATTAATATGATTAATAAATAATTCAACTAATTAATATTAATATCATATAATAATTAGAATTCTATATTGATTCCTACTTTACTATTAATACATATAATCAATATCAGTTGATAATAATTAAAATTAATAACAATCAATAGTACTTAGGATAATAATTGGAAAATATGCAGAATTTTTTTGGAGCTTAATTATAGGTAGTTTAGAGGCTGTTTGACAATTGCTGAATGGTTTGGTGCAGAATGATTAAATGGTCAGAATAATTAAGAGACACTCATGATATATCGCAAAATGAAATATAATTGTTTGGTAATTGTGTACAATGAAATTAGGGCTCTTAATGGTTAAGAGAGATACATGATACAAAATCATTCAGATGGTTTTAGAGCCAGTAAGAGACAGACTTTTTTTTGCCAAACAATATTTACCTCTTAACGATTCAGAGTTGTCTCTTAATGGAACTATTAAGAGGAAAACAAACAACCTATTATACTTTATAGTGATCAAAAGTAAACTTTTTCAATATAATATTGAAAAATAAATTAGCTTACCATTGCAAAACATGCCCAAAGAAAAAAAATTGATTGAAGGACAATATGATCATTTTTTAGCACTTTTATCATATTCGATTTAGCTTACCAATAAAATAAAAAATATTATGTTAGTCATTACAAAACTACAAAAGAAATAGTCGTCTCAAGTTCAATCCTCTTATGTCCGATTTAATTCGGTTTGCATACCAAATGCACCGTTATGTCCCAATGAATAAATGTGTCACTAGATTTTATATGTCAATGTAAATAGGTTAAATATCTTAATTAATTCGTATGAGGAGCGATCAAATACAAACCATCAAATTCGTACAAACCATGCAAACCTCATTCAACCAATCATAATTTTTTATTTTGTTCATTTTTTTGTAATTATGAGAGGTTGATTAATCATTTTTATTCTGGAGAGTGTTAATCATAAATATTATCATCTTCATTATTTTAATTTTAGAAAAATACATGAAACAGTTTAATTAAAATTTCATTAAATATTATATGAAACAATTTCATAATCATATATGAAACAACTTCATCAAAAAAAAGTATTATATAAAACAATTTCACAAGATTAAACAATTTAATGAAAAAATTTCATAAGATTAAACAATGAAATCGACGGATGAGGATGGTTTGTACGGTTTATACAAATTGAGTTATTTGCATTTGATCGCTCCTCTAATTCTTATAAAGTTAAGTGAAACTCATAGCTCCCCCCTCCCCCTCCCCCTCCCCCTCCTCCTAGTTGAGTTTACATACCAAATGCATAGTTATGTTCCAATGGATAAATGTGTCACTAGATTTTACAAGTCACTATAAATAGGTTTAATATCTTTACTCTTATAAAGTTAACTAAAACCCATAG
>NC_037544.1:7263226-7279141 GCF_001531365.2 Cynara cardunculus var. scolymus
CTCCCTCTCCCTCTCCCTCTTCCTCTCCTTCTCCCTCTCCTTCTCCCTCCTAAGAACAAAAAAGGAGGAAGATTACTCTAAAGATTGTTTCACGATTAGTAGGATTCGGTCATTCACGTGGACAATATTACGACATCAAATCGAAGGTTTGACGAATATTCAGCCTACATCAAAGGATCATCGTTGTGAGGTACAATTTTAAACAACAAATCTATGTATTCTCATACGGATTTGATAGCATTATAGTTAATTTATGTTGGACATAAAATCCTATAATCTAGAAAAGATTGGTATATATACTTTCTATAATGAATAATCCAATGCAATTAAAAAGAATTATAATATGCTTTAGTTTTTGAAACTAAAGGTCTACATAAATTGTGTACAAGGAAAGGTTGAGATTGGCCAAATTATCCTTATAACTTCCCTACCCCTTATAAAATGTCACATATAACTTCCTTATTACCCCTTACAAAAAGTCACATGCGGCTCCTCTTTGTTACAATTATGCCAATGCCACAACCAAATTAAGTCATGGATAAATTTGTTTGTCTGGATAAATGGATGTTGTAGTTTACTTTTTTTTATCTGAACCAATAGTGTGAATAACATAAATAACCGATTTACCTCCCAATTTTAATTATTTGAACATCAAAACAAAAAAAATCAAAAAGAGACCGAAGATAGGGTGTCTCATATGGGAAGAAGACAGTGTTTTAAATAAGGGGTAGGGGTGTCATTTTTGTGGCTGAATGGGGACAACACACCATTTCTATCTGTACGATTAAGCTATGTTATGTGCGAATAAGCCGTAAGTAAACAACTCAAATGAGTTGTGTGAATAATACAGATAGACCAATAAGCCTAATTAAGCCGCAAGTAAACAGCCCTTAGTGTCGTTTCTATATTCTCAATATTTTATACAAGGGTTTTGTTTAAACATTACATATAGATGTATTATATATAAGGGCAAATCATGTGAGGAGCATAAGAAGATTAAAAACTATAAAAACTGCTAACTATCAGCCAGTAATTTTAATAAAAGACTATGAAATAAGATGATATTTTTATAAAAAAAATTACAAATTCATAACCACATCCAATTTTATAAGGAAATTTATTGGTCAAAATGGAAATTCAATTTGGAAGGTTGTGATACACGAATATCTCCCCATATCTTTATTGATATTATCTAAATATAATAGTCATTTATCTTTAAACTAAAATAAACAATTTTTTAAATAGGAAAAAAAAGAAATAAATTAAAAAAACTATTTCAAACACGAATATTTTGTCTTAATTGGGCACAAATATCCTTATATTTTTCTAATCCTTGTAATTTATATATGACAATTTACAAATGATTTAACTTATATGTCGTTTCATATTATGAAACATGTACAACACTATATTGTTACACATTAGTGGCAATATGAAACAAAGGTGGTGTCTGATTGAGTTGAGTTTGGACTTCAATGGTCAAAGTGTCTGGAGGTCTCAGGTTAAAATTCAAGGAGAAATAAAAATCCTCTTATGGTCACAGAGGTTCAAATACGGTGACTCCGGACTACCCACAAAACAAGTGGTCGTTCTGGAATTAGTTAGCTCGTATATCATGTTGAATATCCAGGTTAATAAAAAAAAAATTACAATAAACAAAACAAGATATTTTTAAGGGATTTTTATGTGAAACTTTAAATTTGTGTTTTTAAGACTTCAAGATCATCTTACATGACCTTCGTTGTTTGTTAGTTATTCTTCGGGTTTTTCATGCTTTTAAATATTGTTCTTCGGGTCTCCGATTGTTGTTATAATATTCAGAATCGTCGAAAGAAACTAAAGGAAACTAATTGCTATGCTAGCTTTTACAAATAAGAGTAAAGGGTCTAATATCAAATAATTTAGTATTTTAATTATTAATTTGTCTTATTAATACCAAGTATTTTATTATTAATCATAATTAGTCTTAATTTTATTAATTACTTTTATTACTTGATATTAATTAGTTTTATATACTATATGTTATTTAATTATTCTAATTATTTTTTATTATTTTCATATTGTTGTTATTATTATATCGATGTAATCCCTCAAAAAATCAAATACAACAAATGTAACAACCCACATATTCTATGTACAGATAATCCACATCATCATACTCACAACACAAAATGTAACATCGTTTACAAAATACAGATTAACAAAAACTTTCTTAAAATACATTTTGAATAACTAAACGTCATTCATTCTAAACTTTTCTCTTGCCTTTATTTTGCGAGGTATGATGACCTGCAAAACAGGTTAGTCCAACAACTGAGCGTTAGACCAAAAAGGTCTAGTGAGTGTATAAATCYCAAACAAACAACATACTTTCCAAACATTCAGTTCAGAATCAAACCTGTTCTGACACATAAACTTATTTATGTCTTTCGCGGTTACACCGCCATTACATCCCTCTCGCGGTTACACCGCCATTACATCCCTCTCGCGGTTACACCGCCATTACATCTCTCTCTCTCGCGGTTACACCGCCATTACATCGCTCTCGCGGTTACACCGCCATTACATCTCTCTCGCGGTTACACCGCCATTACATCTCTCTCTCGCGGTTACACCGTCATTACATCTCTCTCTCGCGGTTACACCACCATTACATCTCTCTCTCGCGGTTACACCGTCATTACATCTCTCTCTCGCGGTTACACCACCATTACATCTCTCTCGCAGTTACACCACCATTGCATGTCAAAAATATTTCAACACATTAACCGGATTTGAAGTCCGGTCAACTTTGTCCGGATATGTAATTCGGACAAACACTTAGATTATCAAGAGTAACCATCATCTCCGGTCAACAATCCGGACAACACCTCGTATAAGCTTTGTCCGGTTAACACTTAGAATTAAGTTAATATCTTTGTCCGGATAACAAGTCCGGAAAATAGCCCGCTCACAACTTAACCGATTTAAAGCAATCTGGACAATACATCTCCCAACCTTTGACCGATTTAAAACAATCCAGTCAATACATCGCCCAACCTTTGACCGATTTAGATGAGATCCGGTCACCTCTTGACCGGTTTAAGGAGGACTCCGGACACTCTTTGTCCGGTTTAACACTTAACTAAATATTTATGAAAAACAGTTCATAAATAGCAGATTCTAACAGTAAAAGATGTAATAACCAATACTTTAAAGCAATATACACTCACCTTAGAAATCAAATGTCCAAGCTTTGAATTCTCTTCTTCTTTTTCTGCCAATCTGTATGATTCACCAAGAAAACTTTCCAAATATAGAGTGTGTAAAAACTCTTCATCTATCTCAAACTTTCTATATATAGCACAAGGGGAAAAATGGTGGGCGGCACAATCAGCCGACCTCCCCCCCTTTTTTTAATTTTTTTTTCCCAATATTCACATCTCAAAATCTTCACATAATCATAACACACACACACACACACACACACACATATATATATATATATGTTAAAGAAAATCTTAAATCAAAACTTGAACCCGATTATTACAACAAATTACATAAAGATTAAATTTATATATTCTGTGTTTTATAAATAATAAAACCTTGACTGATAATTTTAATAAAAAATCTAATTTTTAATTAAATAATTACGATTGACAAACTTTAGTTTATTTATATTAAGTGTAAATATTATTCAAAATCATCAATCCGTGTGAAATTTTTCTAAAATTCATATTTGTTTTATACAAATTAATGATCTAAAAAGTTCGTTACATGTCTATATTTGAGTGTTATGTCATGAAATGTGAGAAATCCATAATATATAATACTGTAAAAATATGATATGAAATACAAAGAAAAATTCGAATAAACATTTTCTCAAGTTGGACACATGAAAGGTACTATGAATGCTATTCAATTCTTCTAGAAGTTCTAACTTGTAAGCTACATCAGCAACTCAATCACTGATCACAAAAGGTCTGATATACAGCGGGACTCCAGATTTTTCTGTTATCGAAACAGACAATTCCTTTTCACGACGATACTTTTAACAATACACTATACGCCACCTGAAACTCTATTGGTTTACGGTGTTTATCGTCGTAATTTTTTTGTCGGTCCTGAGCCATCTTTAGTCGTTCACGAATCTGACTGATCTTATTTGCCATTTTAAACAATTTCTCGTCCTGCTACCAGTTCATTCCAACACAACGGAGTTATACACTTCTGCCTCTTCATTGAAATTCGCTTCTCATCCACTTGCACTTCTAGCAAGAGTATTGCCTTTTCCATATCAAGTAAACATTTTCTCAAGTTTGACACATGAAAGGTACCATGAATGTCATTCAATTCTTTTAGAAGTTCTAACTTGTAAGCCACCTTAGCAACTCGATCACTGATCACAAAGGTCCGATATACAGTAAACATTTTCTCAAGTGGACACATGAAAGATACTATTAATGCCACTCTATTCTTCTAGAAGTTCTAACCTGTAAGCCACCACAGCAACTCGATCACTAATCCCAAAAGGTCCGATATACAATGGACTCAACTTTCTTTTGTTATCGAAATAGACAATTCCTTTTCACGACGGTACTTTTAACAATACGCTATAACCCACCTGAAACTCTATCGATTTATGATGTTTGCCGTCGTAAATTTTTTGTCGAATTTGAGCCATCTTTAATCGTTAAAGAATCTGATCGATCTTATTTGCCATTATTTGAACAATTTTTTTTATGAACCTGGATATCTAACCCGCTATGCGAGCCGACTAATCCCAGGGCAACCACCTGCTTCGCAGATAGCCCTGAGTCACCGCATTTGAACCTCCGTGGCCACAAGGGTTTTTTTTTTATTCCTCCTTGGATTTGAACCTGAGACCTCCTGGTACTTTTGACTTTTGGAGCCAAGCTCAAACCAATTAGGCACCACCCTTGTTTTTTTTAACTGAACAATTTCTGGTCCTACTAACTGTTCTTCTCCTAGTTCATTCCAAGGAGTTGTACACTTTCTACCGTAGAAAACCTCGAATGGTGTCGCTTGAATACTAACGTGATAACTATTGTTATAAACAAATTCTATCAAAGGTAAATGTACTTCTCACAATCCTTCAAAGTCAATAATACAAGCGCACAACATGTCTTCGAATGTCTGAATCATTCTCTCACTCAATAATACAAGCGTGCAACGATCCTCCAAAGTCAATAAAACTTTCATCATTTCTATAGATATCTCAATTTATTGGTTTGTATGGTTTATACTAACGCTTGAATTTGTAAATGATCTTGGCTCTATATATATGTATATATATATATATATCCAATTTATTTTGGATGTATAATTTTTTTAAAGATTTTCTTGTATGCTTGTCTTTTGACATATTTCTTATTCTTTCATGAAAGAACAAAAAATTATAATATAAAATATATATTAGATGGATTTTCAAAGTTATAGAATAAATCGAAAGGACAAAGAATAAATTAGGATTCGGTGTTCAAGTTATCGTTTTATAATCGAAATGTATTGTCACATTTATGAGACGAGACTTCTAGTCATATAAAAAAGTTGAGTGTTAGTATATGGTAGCAATAGAACTTGGAAAAAATGATGTATGATTATATTTCTGTATGAGAGAGATTAAGCAGTACAACAAAATCGGGTTTATAGAACACTCTCAAATTCTAAGCGTCCTAATAGACCACTTTATAGAACTTAGTTTATAAGACGAAAAAAATAAAGTGTCCTATCTAAAGCTAATTGCATTAAGTTTATATGACTTTTTTTTGATGTCGTAATAAGTTTTTTAGGACACTTTTAATATAAAGCGTCTCATTATCAACTTTATAGGACACCATTTGAAAATTTGTCCTATAAAAACTAGTGTCCTATACAAAATTGATTTTATACAACAATTTCTCAAAAGTGTCTTATAAAGTTGCTAATGCGACACTTTGTATTAAAAATATCCTAAAAAACTTGTTAAAACGCCCAAAAACGTCATATAAACTTATTACAACACTTTAAAATATGACACATTATATTTTGGTCATATAAATTAAGTCCTATAAAACGTTTTATCGAGACATTTCGAGATTAAAGGCGTCCTATAAATCCAATTTTATTGTAGCGAAGGCTTTCACACACTCCTCTAAAAAAAACTACTAATATTAATCAACAGACCATTTGGTGCCCATTGAATGAAGAAGATGCAAGGGTTGAAGGCAACGATGATGATGATAATGGCTGAATTGACGATGGCAGGAACCAATATTTTATTTAAAGTGGCAGCAAATGATGGAATGCATCTCAGCATTTTGATTGCCTACCGCTACCTATTTGCTTCTCTTATCATTCTTCCTCTTGCTCTCTTCATTGAAAGGTACCTGCCCTCAAACTTCTTCAACCTATTAGAATATCGATTAACATGCATGTTTTTTCACGATGTGTTTGTTTCACATGTACTCGATTCACAATGTGAACCTTTTTGATGTATTTGTGAAACGGGATTTATACTTAAAAAAGTTTCACTTTGTGATATGAAAACATACGAAACAAACAATTGTGAAACGAATATATGTTAATTTATACGTTAAGTGCTATACTTAGACGGAAAAACACCATATGAAACAAAACTTCAAGGTAGAACTTCTCACGAATTTTTTAGAGGTCTCAAGATGATGAAGCCTATATATATACATATACATACATACATGTTAAATTCATCATCATAACTTCTCCATTGTTATGTTTAAATTCTTTGTAAATGCTGCAGAAACATAAGACCGAAGCTAACATGGAAGATACTCGGTCACGCTTTTACTTGTGCCATTTTGGGGTATGTTGTAAGTGCTGCTTTAATTATATTCAAGCTTCAACATACATGTATTCTATATGGCTGCATTTGGTATCAGTATCACGAAAGGACAATAGAACAAAAGCGTTTATTAAGACAGAACTAAACATGACGGAAATAGATTAAATGACCAATTTACCCGTAATAAGTTGTATATATCATTTATATATTTTGATTAATTTATTTAATTTATTAAATTATAATAACATAAATATTTTTATAACAAAATATATTATTAGAAAGCTTTCATCAAGACGATAAAAATGACACAAAAATATAAAGTTTATGTAGTTTCTAAATTTTATTTATACCTTTTTATGATATTTTATATTATTAATATTTAAAAAATAACATAAATTATCCAAAAATAAAAACCACATAAAAATAATATTTTGAATACAGTAAAGTGAAAGTTTAAAAAGTATATAAATACAATAAATAAAATTTTAAAGAATGAATAAAATAGGTCTGTTTTATCTTCTTCCACCTTGTTCTATGACGATGTAGGGTTGGAACATGCATGTTTCAATTCGTTCTACATAAAAGTTCTGTCAAATGTGGATCAATAATTTTTGTTTTGTTTATTATTTCTGTCATGTTTAGTGTACCAAATGAGTCCTATATGTACGAATATACATGTAACCAAAAAAACTATTGGTAGTTAATATATAAACATTGACATCATTTATATATATATATATATATATTGGAAGAACCGTAAATATTCTAAGAATGAAAGTATTAATTTGATAGTGTATATTAATTGATAAACATGAATTACAAAAATTTTCATTAAAATATGTATATAGTTGGTGAATACATTCATTATTTAATTAATATACACTGAAAACAATTACTTTTGTTCAAATACATACATACATACATACATACATACATACATATATATATAGGGGCTCATTCAAGAGAGAACTGATTAGTTTGTGGTAACTGTGAGATCCAATCTCAACCACAAATCAACGGATAATTATTATTTTCCTAATTTATCTGTTGATTTGTGGTTGAGATTGGATCTCACAGTTACCACAAACTAATTAGTTCTCATTTGATTAAGCCCCTATATATAGGGGAGTGATCAAATGCAACATAAGTCATTCACTCATTTGTACAAATCGTACAAACTTCATTCAACCAATCATAATTTTTTTATTATGATAGTTGATTAGTCATTTATTATAGAGAACGTTAATTGTGATATTATCATCTTCTTTACATTAATTTTAAACAAGTTTTATCAAAATGAGAAATACATGAAATAATTTAACTTTTATATGAAAACAAAAATATATGAAACAATTTCATCAAGAAAAAAAATTATATGAAACATTTTTATCATATTGAACAATTTCATGAAATAATTTCACTAAATTAAACAATGAAATCGATAGTTTATATGATTTGTACAAATGACTTGGTTTGCATTTGATCCTCCTCATATATATATATATATATATATATATATATATATATTGACTTAATCATTTGAGAATCCCACATGTTTTATTAACCGTGATACATTTTTTATCTTAAGGTATTGTCTCATATGATGTTCTTTCTCATCTAAAACTAGCAGTTAATGTATTGGAGAATATATATTTGTTCATAATGTATTTGTTTCACATATCTACGGTTTATAAAGTGAAACATTTTGTGTTACTTTTGTTTCACAATAACATTGTAAAAAATATATATATGTTAATCGATATTCCAAATCTTAATCTTAGATTAAAAAAACCATATAAAAAAGCACATGATACACTAATTTTCAAGGTTATCATAATTTTATTGGTTCTAAAAAAAGATAGGAAAAAATACCTCTTTTTGCAAAAATTTATATATTTACTATGTAATAATTAATTGCTTAATTTGTTTCCTGAGTTAAGATTAATGTTGCATGCAGGGGTCCATTGGCACAAAATCTATTTGCAGAAAGCTTAATTGTAACCTCAGTAACATTTGCTACAGCTTTCATCAATCTCGTCCCTCCATTCACCTTTATCATTGCTGTTTTATTCAGGTCAGACTTTTTAACACTTTTATTTCCTATATATATATATAGACTTGGGATCATGTGAGACCAAGGGTTTTTCGTGAGACCCGTAAGACCAATTCTTAACCCTTGGATTAGATCTATATATATAGGTTAAAGAAAGAAAAAATATATAGGTAAAAAATACCCTTACAAGGTTAAAGTTTAATGCTAAATTTTAACCATTGGATCATTAGATTATAAAATCGATCAATGAACATAAATTGGTCTTACGGGTCTCACGAAAAACCATTGGTCTTACGTGAACCCAACCCTACATAAATATATATATATATATATATATAGGTGGTATATATATATATATATAGGTGGAATAAAATGCAAACCAAATTATTTGCACAAACTATGAAAACCGTCAACTTCATTGTTTATTTTAGTGAAAAAATTTTCATGAAATTGTTTAATATCATGAAATTGTTTTAAATAGTTGTTTTCATGATGAAAATGTTTCATATATTTTTGTTTCCATGTAAAAATTAAATTGTTTCGTGTATTTCTCATTTTGATGAAATTTATTTACTAAAATTAATAGAATGGATATGATGATGTCCATAATTATTTGAAATGAAATGAATTATTTGAAAAAATTTCATGAAAAAATTTCACTAAAATAAACAATGAAATCGACGGTTTTCACGGTGGTAGAAATGACTTGGTTTGCAAAATATCTATCCCCTATATATATATATATGGGTTGGATTCACGCGATACCAGCTTGTTTTCATGTGACCCATGAGATCACATTTTTACACATGAAAATTCACATCAAAACATTGTGGAAATAAAAAAAAGTCCAAACATTCACAACAAAAATATTGTGAAAGTTGTGTTTACATTATTTTACTGTGAACTTTGAAGTGTAAAAAGATAGTCTCACGAATCTCACGAAAACAGGTTGGTCTCACAAGATCCAAAGTGTGTGTGTGTGTATAATGTGAAATGTGAGAATGAAAGTTAAGATGAGAAGCATAAAAATGGATCTGGACCCTGATCACTTTTAATCTCTTGCACACTCATGAATTGTGTTTCTCAGAGGAACTGATATGGTGTATCTCGATGCATCTCATCCTAGTGTGCATCCAACGGTAGAGATCTCTTCTTACGCTTCTCATTTTAACACTCCTCACCGGAACCCAACTCTACTATATAAATATATTTGAAGGATCATATGATAAAGAGAGTTAAGTTGAGAAGCATAAGAAGAAATCTAGACTCAGATCTCTTGATCATCTTTAATCTCAAACTCACTCATGAATGACACTTGATACGAGGATTAATCTGGTGCATCTCAATCAATTTAATCTCAATGCATTTCAACCTAATGTGCATCGAAGGTGGAGATTCTTTTTTACGTTTCTCACCTTAACTCTCCTTCTCACCAGAATTCCGGAACCCTACCTTATATTTATTATCTAATTATCTTTTAAAAATTCTAAAAATCATAAGCATATCACCGGTTTATCAATCCTCTAAATCGATTAAAATTTATTTTCAAAATCGATTGAATACCTATACATTATAACTAAACGCATACCCGAAACCCGACCAACCGAACCCGAAGCAATCCGAAATCCAAAACCCAAAAATCGAGGCTTGATTTTCATATCCGAAGTCCGATCAGGTTTATAAAACATATAACACCAAAACCCAAATTCCTTTGATACATTAAAAGAATAATGAAGAACAAATTGAATTATTATATGAAACTATACATATACTTTACAACTCTTAGTTGCTTCCAATGCATCTGTATGATTCTAAGGCTTTCAAGATTCAAAGATTTCTTGATTTCACCTACCTAAGCATGTCTGTGGCTTGCAACTGTAGCCCACTCAAGACTGGCGAGATGCTGAAGGTGCTACCATCGCTCGTGAACGAAGGGTGCCCGAGTGGTGTCGGCCGATCGGGAATTGCGGGCACTTCGATATCGCCTTCTAGCATCTTCAACGCATCCATAATCGTAGGCCGTAAAGCAACCATCACATGAGCACATAAAATGCCAACGAGCACGAATCGCTCCATGATCCCTCTCGGGTTCATCGTTTCACTACTCGTCCCATGTCCCACCAACGAAGGATCCAAAGCCTGCAACACTTTCCCTTCTTTTATAAGCGACCAAGCCCAATCGGTAATCAAGAAACCACGGGGCGAATCCGAGCAAGAAAGATCGAGAGCTTTTCTACCACACATGATCTCCAAAATCACGACCCCAAAACTATACACGTCGCTTTTCTCCGTCAGCTGCCCGTAAAGCGCGTATTCCGGGGCTAAATAGCCATGGGTCCCGGCTACACGAGTAGTAAGATGAGACTGTCCTTCTCTACTTTGCTTGGCTAAACCGAAATCGGCCACTCGAGCTCCCATATTCACATCCAGAAGTATATTTGTAGCTTTGATGTCTCTGTGAAAGATAGCAGGCTTCACCCCGTAATGAAGATAAGCTAAACCTTTGGCTACATCCAAAATTATGCTCTTTCTTTGAGGCCATGTTAATGGAGGTTTTCGACTCATTGCTGGAAACAAATGGTCATCAAGATTTCCATTCGACATATACTCGTAAACAAGATATCTCTGATCATCTCTCCGCTCGTAATCTTCATCTGCGCCATGAATGCAACACCCTTTAAGTGGAACAAGATTCCGATGCCTTAAATTGCTAATGATCTCAACTTCGTTACAGAAATCATCGGTCCCTTCAAACTCGGATTCTATAATCTTTTTAACAGCAACCACAGATCCATCAGATAGAACCCCCTTGTAAACAACCCCGAATCCACCTCTGCCGATGAAATTCTTTGGTGAAAAGTTATCAGTTGCCTTCTCAAGATCATGAATCTTGAACCATATTGAACCAGTGTTCGGACGCCTTCTTGGCCTACCCGATTCGAATTCATCCATGCCCAATTCATCGATCTTTTCCCTTTTCCTCTTCCTATCCCACCAAAAGTATAACCCAACTAAACAAGAGATGACCACGATAGCAACAAGTCCTCCAATCAATCCAAATATCAATGAAGAATGTTTAGTTTTATGGGATTTGGGCAAAATGTTGATCCCAAAGGTACAAGATACAGCACCATCACTTTCAGGCCCGAACTTATTGACAATAGCAGCAGCATAAAGAACAACAAAGTAAAAACACTCGTTTGAATGAGAAGCGTTACCATCTTTGAGAGCCAGTTCGCTGTGAACCCGTAACCCTGCTCTGAGACAATCATCACAGGCAGTAAGCTCAGTGAGATCATCTTGACACGCAGAATCAAGAACGGTATGGTTCCCCAACGTTCGGCGCCAATCTTGGACGGTCTGAATTGCAGCACAGGTGTTCGACGATATGACAAACTGATGAGGGTCAAAACAAAAGGTAGCGAGATTACTGGGGAGGGAAAGGGAGTTGAGTTTGTTTTGGAAATCGGAGAGACAAGATGAGGATGTTGCGAGATCAGGGAGGTGGAAGAGAGAGGTTTCTTTGAGGTGTTGGGCTAAGGCGATGCCGAAAACGCTAAGCAAGGTCTGACAACAAGAGGTGGAATTGCCGACGGGTTTCGCTGAGTCGTCGGAGTGGCGGCAGTCGGCAGTCGGCCATGGAATTCTGAGCACGTGGTCAAAATTCAACGGACAAGAGGTCGAATTGGTTGGCGTTTGAGACAAAACCAGAGATGAAGAAGATAGCATCAGGAAGACGGCAGCAGTTAGAAAAAGATTCATGTTTGATTGATGGGTTTGGAAATTTCGCAACTGAAATTGATGGGGATGAAGGAAACAAAATAGAATCGAAATTGGTGGAGGTTTCATAAATGGCTGGCGCTGGCGGATGATGCAAGAAAGAACGCAGAAAAAAATGGAGATGGTGATGTTCCCAAAACGATAACCAGTCAAAGACTAGACTTCCCTCTTTCCTGAAGGGCATTGATAACACTCCTTTGGACTTTTCTACATATTCTCATAAATCATGTAAGACAAAAATGTTTTTCCTTTTTCTGAATCTGTTCTGATCTGTTTTGATCTGTTCTGGTTTGTTCCGATCTGGTCTGGTCTGTATATTAAACAATAATGTTATTTGGTGTCTAGGATTGTTTATAAAAATAATTTATTGACTTATTCCGGTATGACATCGGTAATACGCATTTTTGAGTGTTTGGATAAACAACTTATACCAGTGCTAAACCGGTAATAAAAAGTTTTTGAAGAAGTTAAGACTTATAATAAGTTAATAAGTGTTTTTGTAGGGAAAAAAACATAAATTGTTTCAAATAAGCAATACCAAACACCCCTAAAATGTTCATAGAATTTGTATTCCACTTTTCAAGGAGAGGAATGAAAGAGAGAGGATTTACCTATTTAAGGTTTTAATTTTTTAGTTTTCTTTTTATATTTATTTAAATATTAGGTTTCGTATATAATTATTATTTATCGTTTAAATTATGTATTAAAAACTTAGCCCACACCTTACAAAATAATGCGTAATGTGTTACGTTACAATGAAGCCATACAAGTTAATGTGACGATAAACCCAAGCCATGACGTCATAACAAAGTTATAACGAGTTATTTAGAACAATGCAAAAAATTGAATATAAAAGAATATGGTCTTTGTTAGTTTCTTGATCTTTGTGGGGTTTTTTTCCAATGTGTAGATAAGGTTCTTTGATAAATATTGACTTTTTATTTATGTTAATTTAATTGTCTAAGTATGAAATGTTAGGTTCCATTTAAGAGAGAATTGATTAGTTTGTACTTCTGATATCTAATGTGAATTACTCGGTTGAGATATTTAAGAATATTTTTTAGATAAGCTAAAAAGGATATAGTAATTATATTTTTGACAACTAAGTAAAATATAATTTTGTTATTAGAAAAATTGTTTATCTGGATAAGTGTTTACTAAGTCATATTATCTTACTAGATGTATATGATAAAAACCAAGAATCTTATCTGGTAAGAGCAAGACAAGGATCAAAAATCTTACCCGATAAGTGACAGCGACGACTCTTACCATGGTAAGCGCTTACCAGGTAAATTGTTGCATACGATGTCGTTTTGGTAAACTAAAATCTTAATCTATAAGTAAATGATAATGTTAAATTTTACCGGTAAGCGCTTACCGGATAAGTGTTTGGTAAACGACCACTTAGTTTTTTAACCGAATAACCGAAAACGATTAAATTGAGCCTTGTTCAGTTCAATGATCAAGTTATTTTGGAAAAAAAAAATGAAACTTGAATAACTCATACACCGATTTAGTCGACCAAGTAACATCCCTACTCAATATTGATATGATGTTGTTGTAACGTATGTGAAACTCAAAATGTTTTTTAAGATACACTCTCCAAAATAGATATTTTAAACCGTAAACGCTTAAAATAACAATTTTTTGTATATGTTTTTACCCATTTGAAAGAATGGTGGTGGAAGGGGATGGTGGTTGTAAGGATGATGATGGTGGCGTGGTGGTGGATGGGGCGAGGGTGGGGGTTGAGTGGATAGGGGTGGCAGCGACAATAGTGGGTAAAATTCAACATTATCACTTACTTACTGGGTAAGATTTGTGTCTACCAAAAAGGCATCGTAGACAGCAATTTACCCGGTAAGCGCTAACCGTGGTAAGAGTCGTCGCTCTCACTTATCGGGTAAGATTTTTGGTCTTTACTTTCACTTTTAGCGGGTAATATTTTTGGTTCTTGTCATATTCATTCGGTAAGATAATGTGACTTGTTAAGTACTATACTCCGGTAAGCATTTACTAAACGACCCCTAAATACAAACTTATAGCTCGTAGTATTTATTAGACGAACATGTAATGTTTGTTTAAATTGTTTTTTTTTATTAATGGAACATTGTAATGTTATAATACATTTTAATGTTCATAAAATAAAATTATATATATATATATATATATACTAGTTGTGTGTCCGTGCAATGCGGCAGAGTATAAATTTTATATAAATGTAAGCGAGAATATTGATTGACAATTACAACAAATAAACACATGATTGTCATAGAAAGACCAAATCAAATGGAAAATGTTTGTCCTTTAAGTTTGAATATGAATATATTATTTTGAACGAATTTTATGTGAACTGGAATTGCTGGATTACGATATTTTCAATGTAGTAACATTTGTTGTTCCTATATTTTAATTACTAATGTAGGCATGATGGGTTTTTTTCCTACACTTGTAATTTACAAAATGACATTCGGAATTATGTTTGAATAAACTGGAAAATAAAATCCTTTGTAAGAAATTCATTGAGATATTGTTCAAAACGTTCATATGGAGTGAGTGAGAGAGCGATGAAGAAGGTAATCGACGATTTGATAGGAATCGTGGAGACTAAAAGTGAGTCCGCCACCCAAACTCAATTGCAAGAGCTAGAAGAGGAAACTATGGGAGCTGAATCATCATTCTTTGGAGCGGGAATTATCAATCTGGGAACATAAGGCCTTTGAATTTTGGAAAAATCGAGGTTTTTGTCAATGGGTTTTCTAAAGGAAACTGAAAATTCGGGAGGAGATAAAGAATATTGTGAACATACCAAACTTGGTTTTTTAGGATTGTTTTAAAACCATGCATTAACACCTTGTACATCATGCTTTACATATTGTAATTAAGAGATTTCTTTAGCTCATGCATAAAATGCGAGTACTTTGTGTCTTATTAATTGTATTTAAGACTTTGATGTTGTTTATTAATGTAGTGTTATATATATATATATATATATATATATATATATATATAGGGTTGGATTCACGTGAGACCAAGGGTTTTTCATGAGACCCGTAAGACCAATTTATGTTAATTGATCAACTTTATAAGTTAATTATCTAATGGTTTAAAGTTGCACGATAGCAATTTTGTGATTATTGAGAAGTCTTGTAGCAATTTTGTGATTATGAATGTTCAGATTGTAGATCTAATTCAAGGGTTGAAAATTGGTCTCATGGGTCTCACGAAAAACCTTTGGTCTCACATGATCCCAAGTCTATATATATATATATATATATATATA
>NC_037544.1:7281151-7289601 GCF_001531365.2 Cynara cardunculus var. scolymus
TTGTACAAATGCAACAGGTTGTATTTGAAACAAACTCTCTCTCTCTTTCTCTCTCTCTATATATATGTATATATATATGTGTGTGTGTGTGTGTGAGAGGAACGATCAAATGCAAACCACTCAGTTTGTACAAATCGTGCAAACTACCCTCATCTGTCGATTTAATTGTTTAATCTTATTAATTTTTTTCATGAAATTGTTTAATCTTGTGAAATTATTTCATATAATACTTTTTTTGATGAAGTTGTTACATATATGATTATGAAATTGTTTCATATAATACTTATTGAAATTTTAAAAAAACTGTTTCATGTATTTTCTCTAATATTAAAATAATAAAAATGATAATATCCATGATTAACAGCCTCCACAATAAAAATGATTAATCAACCTCTCATAATTACAAAAAAATAAAAACTTATGATTGGTTAAATAAGGTTTATATGATTTGTATCAATAACGTGGTTTGAAAAGTAAATCATATATATATCATCAATAAATCTTTTCCTTTTAGATTGTAATTAAAAAGAAAATGAATGCATAATATTATTTTTATTTATTTTTCAATTAACTCACATAAAATGTCAATTATTTTAATTAAAACCAAAACAAAATAATATTATTTATATAATTTCAAATACATAACTAACAAATTCTGGAACCAAAGATTGGAGAGGGTTGAAATAGGCAAAATGGAAGGGAAAGCAAAGGTAATTGGAACTCTTGTGGGGGTGGCTGGAGCCATGGTTCTTACCTTTTACAAAGGCCATCAGCTCAACATCTGGTCAACTCATTTCAACATTCTACATGGCGGTCAACGCATAGGTGGACACGTGGCAGCAACCCATAACACTTCCACACATCATAGCATTGGCTCTCTATTGGCACTGGCTTCTTCTCTAGCTATTGCCCTTAGTTTAACAGTTCAGGTGATTAATCTCGCATTAGGTTTCAGAACTAGTAATTAATTCATTAGAAATATAAAATTTTGTGAAGTATTGATTATTGAATTTTTGTACCATAATTTGTTGAATAAAACAGGGTAGAATGAGTGCGGATTATCCATGTCATTATTCAAGCACGTTTTTGATTACGACAATGGGTTTCATACAATCACTTGTTTTCGCTCTTTGTACCGAGAGATCTTGGAGTCTATGGAAGCTCGGGTTGGACGTCAGACTCCTTGCCGTTCTTTTCACGGTAAATAGTTATTTCGTGGTATAATCAAGTAATAACCTCAAAAAAGTTGAGAGCCGGTAATCAATATTATTTCACATTCTGAAACGATGTTGTAAAAGTACAGTGTTGTTTCACAACGCAAAACAAAAGGTACACATTGAAAATAATAATATTATGAAACCAACACTCCTTTCACATATATTGTTTCATAATGAAACAAGGGTTTGTCATGGTTGTCAACCTTTTTATCGTTTTCATTTGATTATGCTCATAGTTATCTTTGTCATGATTCTATCATATGATTAACGTGAAATACGCTAAATCTTGATTCATATGTATGTGTGACAGGGAATAGGTTTAGCGGTAACAGTTACACTTATCACGACATCTATACATTTACGAGGCCCACTTTTCGTGTCAAATTTTAACCCTTTGCTGCTTGTATTCACGGCAATAGGAGGATCGCTTTTACTCGACGAAAAGTTACATGTGGGAAGGTAATCAAATTGCCAATATACATAACTATAATAAAATCGCTTTACACTGGATAGAAAATTATTTGAATAAACTTAAATCTTATAAAACAATTTATTATGACACTTATACATATTTAACGTCCTATAAACCCGATATTGTTCTACTGTATGTTGTATATTGCATACACAACATAAAAATATCACATTTACACAATAATGAATTGATAATGGTGTTTTGCAACGTTATTCTGTAACAAAATAACAAATGATTACGTAATATTGTTTGCAGTGTGTTAGGAGCCGTAATCATTATAGTCGGGTTGTACGTGATGTTATGGGGTAAAAGCAACGTGGAGAGGTTGTCCAAGTTGATGCCTACAACGAGTTCAATATATGAGAATGATGTCTCAAAGACCGACGCCACCATGACCACTCTTGAGACTGTGCGTGTGGCTCGTACCTCCTTTTCAACCACTAATGGAGACGATTGATGCATCGGAGATGCTCTTTGAACGACCAACACGTTGGTTTGAACTTTGAATCTCTAGTGTCGATGGTTATAGACATTTTGTTTTATTTTTTTTACAAATAAGCATTGAAAATTCAAATATTATGGTCATATTTATCCACTTTTTGTCTCAAGTCGTTTGCCGGTTTCATTATTCTAGACATTTACGTTAGTTTTTGCGACATGTGTTTTGTTTATTTAAGTTGTTATCGAATGAATCATTCTATTTTTTTGTTCTATGAAAAGAAAATGAAATGACTATAAATTTTCATTTTTATACCGTGCTTTCATACAATTAAGTCATCATGAACAACTTATACCATTTCTCAAATATAGGATACGTTCAATTTAAGTAGCAGTGTCCTAAGACAAAAGTTCGCCAGTAGCATGGGCGTTTGCCTAGAGGATACAACAACTGAGTTCATGTTTCTACTTAAATCTACCGAATTAAAAGATGTTTGGTGATGGATTTTGGTGCAAAAATATAAGTGAAACTTGATTTTCGTAACCTTTTCCCCATACAGGAACAACCATATACATGAGTTTGCTTTCTCAACTGTCGAAACTGGGAAACGCGAACACGGAGTTACGTGACATGGTGCACGGGTTAGGTCGTGGAGAACCTGCATAAGCCATTGTTCGAGATCAAATTTTCAGAGAGTTATGCGGATTGTGGCACATGAATACCCATGTAAAGGCCAAGGCCCATCTTTTGACCTTTAAATGATATGTGTCTGAGTGTGTCAAGAAGAGGCTACCATGATCACCCACACCCCAAGGTCTAAGCTCTTAAATGATTCATTTAATGCTCAAGGGTTGGTCTTTATTAAGTGGGTTAAATTGCCATGAGGCTCTTATGAGATATTCCCCTACTCTCTAACACTACAAAAAAAAATGTTTCTGTCGAAAGGCAAACAATGTGGGTAGTATGATTCTTCCTCTTTATGATAGGCAGGCCTATAGCCCTTTTAAGGTCTTTTTAACTATGTAGGTATCATCCCTCTCCAGCTTGGGAATAGTTCTTTCTACTGGCTATATATCTGTACAATGCCAGTTCAAGCTACCTTCTGGATGGAGCAAGAAAAGGTATGCGCAGGCGCAGTARTTCAAGGCGGACAGGTAAGGGTAACAATATTAGCTACATGCTACCACTATCAGTCATTCATCAGTAAATCAGCAGCAGTAGCTTGGTGTCATGAATTTCTAATTCATACTGATACCCATTCTCCTATTTCTTTAATCAATCTTGCTAGTGGTGCTAAACGTCCATTTCAGTTCTTATCAAATATGGTATTGGGTTTGGAGGTGCCGAGCTGTTTTTGATGGAGACTTTCTTCTCCCTCATGATCCTAACCGGTGGATTGCTAACGATGTTGAAATTGCTCGCTCCACACCGAGAAGAGGGATGTGTACCTCCAGCAACAACAAGATGGAACCATAGGCTTCTATGCTAGGAGCATTTCGGGGTAAATGATTTTTACCCACAAAAATCACCCAGAGAAATTTCCATCGGTAATCACCGACGGATCACCTAGAAAATATCAATGGTTGGGTAGAATCCGATGTTTTTTGAGAAAATAACAATGGATCACTCAGAGAATCTCTGGATAATCTATCACTAATTTGAATTATCCACCAACAATTTACCCACAAACTTTTCTGACAGTTTTGTGACGAATCCCCCTTTAACGACAGATTTTTCAGGGAAAAGTTCATAGGTAAAATTCTTTCATTTAGTAATGTAAGAAGTTATTAAGAACATTGTTTTTAAATTCAGTTTCATAATCACTTATATTGAACCAACTGTTTGTTTGTCTATTATGATTTAATTGTTATAAGTATAGAAATATCCATAATTTTAATATAAACTTACTTTTTTAGATATGATTTAATTAATTATTATAAGGGGCCGTTTATCAAAAGTAAAATTTAACACTATATCATTTACATACCGTGTAAGATTTTAGTCTACTAAAACGACATCGTATGCAACAATTTACCCGGTAAGCGCTAATCGTGGTAAGAGTCGTCGTCATCACTTACCGGGTAAGACTCTTGGTCCTTGTCTCGCTCTTACCGGGTAAGATTTTTGATCCTTATTATATTCATCGGGTAAGATAATGTGACTTAAAAAGCGTTTACCCAGGTAAAAACGGTCCCTAAAGTCTTTCAAAAGGTTTAATGTTTCTGCATATCAAAGATAATATTTCATAAAAACAAGAAATTGTTATGAGTTTTGATTAATATATTGTTACAGGGAGTAGATGAATTAATTGAGGGTCAAATCTATTAATTTTGTTGGAAGAGGTCTCCGAGCCTGTTTCTTAAATGTGGTATAAATATTGTGTAAGGATGGAGGTATTCATTCAAGATAATAAAAATGCATGTCTTCACTCTCTTTAATTTTCTCTCTATTATCGTCTTTCCAACTCTTCTGTCTCACTTGTTTCCGCCATTGAAAGAGAGTTGTTATATTATATATAGGGTGTAAATGAACCAAACGTTCAGCAAACTGTTCAATGAGAAGTTCGTTTATTTAATAAATGAACAAACATGAACACATTTTCCTATTCGAAAAGAAATTAAGAATCAATAGATATAAATCAAATAAAGAAATTCATTATATCTCAAATAAGTTCCGAATATCTTGTTCAGAAGTAGGATCTAAATCCTGTAGATACCTTGGGATTCCTCTAGGAGATAAATGTGAATAGAATCAAGGTTTGGGACCCAATTGTCGAAAGTTTTCAACACAAATTGTCAAGATGGAAAACTATAGCCTTATTTGGGTGGAAGGAAAGTCCTGGCCCAAGCTGTTCTAGGATGCCTCTTACTTTTTGTCCATTTTCAATGCCCCTTGCGGCTGTCCTTAAAAGAATGGAGAAAATAAGAAAGGATTTATTTCGAGGATCAGATAGCGGGGAGGGGCGGGGCGGGGTTTGGGTCAAATAGGGAGATGTCATTAAAAGTCTTGATAGAGGAGGTTTTGGGTTGGGAAGTATTGATGCAGCTAACCTCGCACTCCTAGTTAAGTGGGTGTGGAAACTTCATTCCGGACCAACCTGTATTTGGTCAAAAGTGATAAAGACCATACACGGATAGCATGGCAGTATCACCAATGACCATATGCTACCTGGTGATCAAGGTCCATGGTCCAAAGTCTTAAAAGACGATGTCAAGGTTGGTTTTGAAAGGTGTATCTTTTGATGATCTTATGCTCAAACAGGTTGGTGACGGCAAGAGCACCCTATTTTGGTGTGATAATTGGATAGGTGACAGTAAACTAAAGGACCTATCTCCTAGACTTTTTGCTTTTGAAAATGATATCATTACGATGGTGGCGGACAGAATGGGAGGAGGATCCAAATGGGATTGGCGTAGAGAAATTCGAAGTGGTAGAGAAGTCGACGACCTAATGCAATTATCTAGGAATTTGGGAAATTTCTACCTAAACTCCTAAAGAGATAAACGAAAATGGAAAGTTTCAGGTGATGGCGATTTTTCGGTCAAAAGTACGAAAGAAAAAATTGAGACTTTGATGTTTGAGAATGGTAACTTCTCAACTAGGTGGAACAAACTAGTCCCATCCAAAATCAATATCTTTAGTTGGAGGGCTTTACAAGGTCGAATTCCGTCAAAACAAGACTAGAAGACATGAGTATAGACCTTGATAATACTATTTGTCCATTATGTAAGCAGGTCACAGTGACAGTAGATCATACCCTTTTCTTGTGTGATGTTTCTGCTGCAATTTGGAGAAGAACGTAAAGTTGGTGGCAGTTTTCTTTTCTCTTCTTTTCATTCCTTTGGAGCGGCATTGGAAGGAATAAAGAAGGCCTACATTTCTTCGTTGAATCGTCAGTGCTCGGAGGCTATTATGTTTATTACTTGCTATTCTATATGGAGCATCCTGAATAGAGCTGCTTTCAATAAATTATAGCTAAAGAAGGACGTCACTTCTTATTTGATTATTAATAACTCTTTGAGATGGATGTTGTATAGGCATAACACGATCCTAAAAGATGTTTTGTTGTAGAGAACTTGTCCTTTTCGTTGTTTTGAACCTCTGTAATTCCTTCCCCTAGCCTCTTGCTAGGTTTTTAATGAATTTTCGTTTCCAAAAAAAAAAAATTAAGCCAACATTTATTCGAACTCAAGTGTGAGAAAGACTTTTCCAAGGGCTATAAACAAAACGTATGAACACTTACGGACTTATTTACTGATTTGGATAACATAACGTCTTTTTTTAAAATTAAGTTTCTTGCTTAGGAAGTATGGTCATGGGTTCCTTATTCTTAGGCTTAGGATGAGATAGTGGTCTTAGTGTACCCACTAAATTAGTAGTAATTGGTTCTTTATTTATACATATTAATTGTAATTCTTTTCTGTCAATGATAATGAGAAAATTGTTCCAAAAACTCTCTTCTCCTCTTGATATTTCTGTGGAGACTAGCCATCTCGAAAAGGTTGTATCAGTTGGTGCTCTCATTGAGAATCCCATGCCTCCCAAACGTGATCCTCTCTCATTGGAGGAGTCGATAGCCTCCATGGCTGACACCCTTTTCACCAAACTGAGTTTGAGCGTATTAGCAATTGAGTGGTCGGACTCTCCCAACACACCCTCATCAATTTCTTGATCATGGGTCTTCGATGTGACATTCAACAAGAACTCTCCCATCACCACCTCTCCTCCATTCACACGCCTTATGGGTTGGCCAAATTAACCGATGATAAATTGGCCGCCAATTTTTCGAGCAACTCGACCAGTTCCCAAACCACCCCATTCTCGCCCTTCTCATCCCCTCTACCACCGTCTCCATCAACCACCTCGATGATGTTCCCCATATCACCACAGCCACCCACCACTATTCCTCTTCGTCGATTGACACCAGAACAAGTCCAAGCTCGCCACCCCAAAGGTCTCGACCATCATTGCTCCGAGAAGTTTCACCCTGGACACTGTTGTAATCCGCCTTAATTCCTACTTCTCAAGGCGACATGGGAGATACCAATTTCCATCCCTTCGAACTAGACAATGGCGATCAAGCTACTGGCTTTGAGAACAAGGCCTTTGTTTGAGGGGCGGGTATTTATATGAGTCCGTTACTCTTGTACTACTTTGGATAAAAGGATGTTTTTAAATTAAGTTTCTTGCTTAGAAAGTATGATCATTGGTTCCTTATTATTAGGCTTATGATATGATAGTGCACCCACTAACTCAGTAGTAGTTTGTTCTTTATTTATAAATACTAGGAACTATTTATATGCATTTTTATCGAAGAAAATATGGAGTTTAGATGCTCTTCCATTTCATGTTACAGTTAGAGAGGAGCAGAAAATAAAGGGGGGAGGGGGGAATAAGCTGCTCATAGAAGGTAATGCTAGATAGCCCTCTGTCTTAGAGTCCCCTGCTGTTGAGGTTATTCTTTTCATTTTTCCATTTGGATGATTGAATCACTCGAATCAATAGGTACGGACTGTAGGAAATCAATAGCATTGTTGTTTTGTACCACGAATAGATGATTCAGTAGACTATGGAAAATGATGTTTCAGTTTTCTTCTCTCCTATTATCGTCAATTTTCTTTTATTTCTTTTTCAGTTTTGGTTAATTTCTTTGGTCCTTATAGTAGTTCATATCATATCACTGCAATCAATGGAAATTGGTGATAAAAATGCTTTTTTTTCATAGGATTTATGTTTCATGTAGATTTCATTTTCATATCTAGTGCTCACACTCTTGCACCAGCTAGGAGTCTTCATGGAAACAACCACTCTACTCTTTTGGGTAGAGGTTAGGTTTGCATACATCTTACCCATCTAGACCCTATGTTCAAGTGGGGTTTACCGGGTCCGGTTTATTTGGTTTATCAAGTTCTCAGAATATATCAGTGACATTTCTTTGGTTTATCAAGTGCTCAGACATTTGTCTTGTGAACTTCATTGTTTGTTTTATCAAGTGCTCAGATTATACCAGTGACATTTATCTTGTGAACTTAATTATTTCAGGTTATGGATACTGGTGCGCACTGTTGGGCTCATTTTGGATTCAAGAGTCCAACTCGTAAGTCCTACTTTTTTTAAGTTAATGAGTTCATTGGTTGTTTCATCTCTGATTTTAACAAGCTCCCCCCCCCCCCTCTTTCTCTTATGCTCATCATCAATTTCTCTGGTTACATTTGCAGCTTATATGCCACACCTAAGCATCCTTTATGGAGATTTAACCGACGAAGAAAAACAAAGAGCTCAAGAGAAGGCCAATGCTCTTGATGGAAGTGTTAAAAGTCTT
>NC_037544.1:7290865-7295849 GCF_001531365.2 Cynara cardunculus var. scolymus
CCAGTTGAGTTGACCCTCAAGGTTACATCCATATAGCGTTGGCCTTGATGAGTAGTGGTTTAAGCTTGCTTTCCAAATTGATACTAATTATCTCATTAGCACCTCCAACGAACTTCTTCCCTACAAACACAGCTGGGACACTCGGGCTGCATCCGAACCCCATTAATTCCCGCTCTATTACTTGTCCATTAGGAAGCTCGTCAAGCTCATAAATAGTTGGGTTGGCCCCAAATTTTCTTATGAGCGCTATGATCGAGTGGCTTATATAACACGTTGTTTTGCTGAAGATCACAACTGGATTCTCGGATAACAGACTCATCACTGTGGTCATCTTTATATGTAAGATATGGTTTTAGGAGTTCTGAAGGTTGGGTTGCTTAAATTTTGAGGCCTCTTAAGGTTTATTTATACTTAGTTTTTATGTGATGGTGGAATTCATTCTTTAGGATATCAATGAAATGGGAATGGATTACTTTTGATCATAACTTTTTTCTCATCCAACATCACTTTACAAATCTGAATATTTGAATAGTGTTGATGTACACAATGTGAATATGCTTTTATCTTGCTTTCTGGTGTGTTTTAGATGCTGTTAGTTCTTGTTACTACCTGATGATTTCATTCATTTTTACGTGTGCTTTGTTGTTTATGAGCGTTTTTGTAACAACCCATCTCATATCGACAGAAAAGTAGATTTGTGAGCTCCTTATAAGCTCAAAGTTATGGGCTACCAACAACTTTCACCATGGTTTTAAGTTGAATATGAAGTTATTGAGCTAGTCTGGCTTTGAATTCGGGGCGTTTTTATCTGCAAAATATGGTGTAATTAATTAGGACAATCACTTGATCAATTAGGTTCTACTTCTACACATTATGAAATAGTCTGGAAATTGTTTTAGCATTTTGTATTTCTACCTTTCACACACTTTGCATTAGTTGAGGTATTCAGGGAAATAGTCTCTCTACTCTTTACGATAGAGCTCAAGTAAGCCGTCTGCGTGCATCTTATCCCAAGATCTCACATCCAGGTGGGATATATCAGGCTCATTTGGTTTACATTATGGGAAAAGTATGGTTGGTGGACCTAAGATGCTTTCGAATGTATGCCACAACCAAAATGGTCGTGATCCTGACACACATTATGCATTCTTTTGTTTATTACCGGGTAAAATGCGTCAAAAGTAACAAAGTTATGTTAGTTCCTACTGCCTACTCAGTATAATGATAGAATTTTTGTGTGCATTTAATGTAACAAACTTTCAATTCATTCTATTCTGTAACAATTTCATATGATAAACGAGTTTTTAACCTATATGATATCTAATAATTTGGATCCAAGTAGTCAAGAAAAATAATATAACATAACTTGATATTTTTTTTATTAACCTGGATATTCAACCCGCTATGCAAGCCGACTAATCCCAGGGCGACCACCTGCTTTGCAGATAACCCGGAGTCACAACATTTGAACCTCCATGGCTGCAAGGGGATTTGTATTCCTCCTTTGATTTGAACCTGAGACCTCCTCATACTTTTGAGCTTTAAAGCCAAGCTCAAACCAATCAGATATCACCCTTGTGGTTTATTTTTTCCATCAATAAATACTTATCATTAGCATTAATTCATTTTGGCCTTTGTTACATTATTGAGAACTTTAGCTTTGAGGAGGATCTTGAGTGGGGAGCCTCTCTTTGACAATCTTTAGATGCCTTATCCACATATCTATATTTCCATATATGGAATATAAAGTTGAGGTGTAATCTATATATGATACTTATCTTGTTTTCTATTTTGTCTTTTTTGGATTCGAAAAGAATACGAATTTGTTATTTACAAGTATTGGTGATTTTAGCTTAAGACTGTAAAAAGATGGACGTTTTTTGTAGGATGAGTGAGATATTTGGGATTCGACTTTAGATATCGATCATCTCATCCATATAATAATGTGATTTACCTGCTCCATGATGGGTATAGGATCATTAAAAGGCAGGGATACGTCATTAACCTTTAATGTTTACATAACAAATAGATAAAGTTGGATTGAAATTTCGTTACAAACAAATGTTTCTGTAGCTTTTATAAATTTACCTAATTAAATCATTCATGGTTTTATTAATTTATACACATGAAAATTTGTTTTGTAAGTTTGTACAAGTTATTGAGTTTGTAAATGATTGTCTCTGTGTGTGTGTGTGTATATATATATATATATAATATGACAGAAATTTGTCTTCTTCTATCATGCCTTAAAATACCCTGTGTTCTAATCGCGAAACGTAAGACTTGAGACTTGACCATGCCATCATGTTACGTCTCATCTCATTTAGAACCTTAATCAAGAATTATAAATAATTGGAATCATAAATTATGACATTTTTTGTTAATAATGCTGAAAACACATCATAAAGGAAACTATTCCAAGGGTCTTGAGATGATTGAAATGTATTGAATCATAAATATAACATTATTATCGATTTTTTGTAGAGAAATTGATGATCGGGGATGGAAACAGGGTGCGTAATGCATTTCCATCTCCAACCCAACCTCAACTAATCTCCGACAGGTTCAGAGGAAGGAATCCGTGACGGATTGAGATACCCATTTAGTATACAATAAAAACATTGTATTTCAAAATAAAAATTACATTCAGTCATCACTAAATTACTTATTAGTATTGAAAATCACTTATATTTATCAAGATATATACACAGACGAAGGATCATGTGAGAATAAAAGTTAAAGTGAGAAGTATAAGAAGAGATTTGGACCCTTGATTAATTTTAATCTTAATTCAGCCCATGAATTACGCTTTAGAAGAGAATTGATTTGATGCATCTTATTATTGCTGATCGAGTGAAACTCTTCAATTGTGATTGATCTAAGAGTGAAGATCCCTTCTTATCTTTCTCAACAGAACTATTATTCTCATCGGAACTCAAGCCTGTGCACACACACATGTGTGTGTGTGTATATATATATAGGGTTGGGTTCTGGTGAGAAGGGAAGTTACGGTAAAAAGTGTAAGAAGAGATCTTCATCATTGGATTAATCATAATTGAAGATCAGCACTAATAAGATGCACTAGATCAATTCCTGACAGAAGCGTAATTCATGGGTGGACATGAGATTAAAAATGATCAAGGGTGGAAACTATTTCTTACTCTTCTTACTTTAACTCTTTTTCTGATACAATCATTTGTCTTTCTCTCTCTCTCTCTCTCTCTCTCTATATATATATATATACATATATATATATACACACACACATATTTAACAAAATAGAAGTTTAATCAGGGTTGGGTTAGGAGCAAGTAGTGTCATCCCAGACCCCAATTTGGGTATGAATATAACCCCCCCGTCCCCGTCCTATTACCTGCCAAAACAAAACCCCAGTTCCCATTAGTAAAACTTCCATCTCTATCAATGATTAGCGTTTCTTTACTAAATTGTTTAAGCTCATACGATTTTATACTGTCTCGTATCATTTTGTACTGTGTCATGCCATTTTTAAGAGCTGCATATTATGATAAAAGATTTTATATGCATTACAATAAAATTGACTTGTTAAACTGTTTATAATCGTTCTAATATGATATTTAATGAAACTTTGAAGTTCATAAAACAAAAACATATGCCTCTTGTACAAATGCATTACAATAATTTGTTAGACAAAGCTCGACAATCTGACAAATTTTCTTGTAGCGATTATTATATCAAGATCGGTCCTTGTATGTATATGATTCACATTTATTTGCACAAAAAGTTGATTATCAGTAATCTCAACCGGACTTACACGTAACCCTCTTTGAAGGACACCAATATGATGAGACATTTTTTAGCTCACTCAGCGGCTGATGCCAGTGGGGAAGGAGGGTCGGGATTCAACCCGAGACTTGTGTTACATTTACAATTTACATATATAAATGACTCTTCATGGTCATCAATGGGTAGTTTCTATGTTATTCTTTTTGCCTCTTCCTTAGAAGCTAACATTTGGTCCATCTTTTCATATATAACCCTTCTTGGTGGTCATATAATTATTCTTTGCATGCAAGATTTTGATTCAAATTTATTTATTAAAAATTATTATTAAAAAAATAGTAAAAAGACACATGGGTCTTCCAAACCCGTTTCATTGACCACTGCCTGATTGGTTTAAGTTTGGCTTAAAAGGTCAAAAGTACCAGGAGATCCCAAGTTTAAATCCGAGGAGGAATAAAAATCCCCTTTTACCACGGAAGTTCAAATGCCGTGACTCTGGACTATCTGCAAAGCAGGTCGCCTAGGATTAGTCGACTCGCATAACGGGTTAGATATCCAGGTTAATAAAACAAGTCTGGACCTTTTAAGACCTGGACAGGCTAGGCCAGGCTAGGTTGTATGGTTGAAAATTGGCCAGATCAAACTTTTTTGGACTTAATCGGACTTTTTCAGACCGAGCTTTTTTGCAATGGTGCCTGCCACTGATTTTTTGGCTTGATCAGGCTTTAGGGCCTAGCATGAACCAAGCTCGGGGCTCACTGGGTTGAATTAGGGTTTGTGGTTGGACTTTTTTGTGCATCTCTATGTTAAATTTTTATATAATTAAATGGTATTTTAAGTATTTAATTATAAGTAAAAAAATATAATATTAAAGTTTGTATGAAATGAAAGGGTGAAAAAATTATTATAGATGGAGCATCAAATAATAGAGCAAGTGGTTGAAGATGCTGAGATAATGGATTCTAATTATCATCGACATTTCTAGTCGTGTTCCCAAATTCCTTTGGTGTACGTACTCCCTTATGTAACTGTAGCAGAACAAATCTTTTAGTTGTACGACATTTATATGTTTGATAGATAAAGGCACTCAGTTTATTTCAAAATTATATATATCTATACTATATTATAAAGCATTTGGCTAAAACTCTTAAAAACTCTTAAACTCTTAAAACTCTTAAACCCGTTCATCCCTAAACAATTTCATCCCTATCCGATTTCATCC
>NC_037544.1:7299614-7324462 GCF_001531365.2 Cynara cardunculus var. scolymus
CAAAAATAAAAACATCATCGCTTTCTCAAAATCACATAAAGTCATATTATAACATCGACTGAGATAAGGAATAAAATGAAATATTAAAATCATGATGTATCTCGTTGCATTGTGCGAGTACGCTTCTAGTATATATATATATATATATATATATATATATATATGTTCATTCAAGGAAGAACTGACTAGTTTTTGTTAACCGTGAGATTCAGTCTCAACCATAAATCAATAGATAAATTAGGAAATTTACAATTTTGGTAATTTTGAATTAAATTTTTAATACAAGAACATTTTAGGTATTTTCTCTCTCCGTCTCTTGTCCTCCGGCCACCGTCCTCCGGTGATACCACTGTGATACCTAAAAATATTGGTTTTTTTAAACAAAAAACACAGTGTGATACGCAAACACATATAAGATGCATTGTGATATCACTGTGTTACATCTATGATCGACCACACAAACGACCTCAATGTGATACACAAACACATAAAAAATACATTGTGATACCACTGTGGTATCATCGGAAGAGGGTGGCCAGAGGACGGAGGGAAAGAGAAGAGAGGAGAGTTTTAAAATACCTAAAATGTCCTTGCATTAAAATTTTAATTCAAAATTACCAAAATTATAAATTTCCTAATTAATATATTAATTTGTGGTTGAGATTGGACCTCACAATTACCACAAACTAATTAGTTTTCATTTGATTAGGCCCCTATATATATGTATGCGAATGATCGTTGTGAGAAGAAGAGTTAAGATGAGAAATGTAAGAAGTGATATGTACCTTTGATCACATTTAATCTCAAACTCACTCATGAATCATGACTGATATGGGGATTGATCAGTAGCATCTCATTCTAATTTGCATCAAAGGGTGAATATCATTTCTTATGCTTTTTATTTTAAATCTACTTTTCAACGGAACCCGACTCCTTTATATATAGAGGGAGGATCAAACGAGAATGCTAAATATTTAAGAGAATACAGAAAAGGACAAATCACGTGCAAAATCATATCAGATTTTATATTATCGGGGGGGAAAGATGCGTGGGCGACTTTGGCTTTTTCTTTAGGTCGCGGGCCAAAGTTGTGTGAATCACATGTGATTTTGTACGTGATGTTAATGTATAATCACATATGATTCAACCATTTTCTTATTCTCTTAAATAGATACCGTTCTCGTTTGAACCCGTCTCTCTCTCTCTCTCTCTCTCTATATATATATATATATATGTAAGCATATGGTTAAGATTATTGCTAATTAGACAAATACGTCGTTAAAACAATTATTTTTGAGGTATATAATATTTATATACTGTAAATTAAACTCGTGCACATTTCTCACCAATTTGAGTCCTTGATCTTTAATAAATTTGGCTTACAAATTACCGTTAGGCATTTGTCTTTTGATAGCTATAATAATTATTCGTTAATATGGTTGAACTGTTATATGATGATTGTTACTTCTTTCTTTTCCTGCAAATATATAAGCAGGATTTTATCTGTTTGCAAGATAGAGTGAGAATCATATGTGAGGAAATAGAAATAGTGACATCTTTGCAGCAAAAATGTCACTATAATAATATATACTAGTGTTTGACATCGCGCAACGCACGATGACGAAAAATATTTTAAAAATTTATTGAAATTAGATAAATGAGTCGATGATCACATTTATATATTAAACTAATAAGAATCAACATTACCTTTGATATATGAATCTAACTTATCATTATTAAGTCTTATATATCAATCTTTTATTATATCAAACTTTGTGATTGGTTCAAAATCATAAAAAAAAATATGTGAAAATATTGATTATAATCATGAGGTGTATTAAGAGTATTATTTTACCATAATACATATCAATTTATCTTCTACATATATTCTCATAAAATATTTATATTCACCAAGCAATAATTGTGTTGTTATTTACATTGATATAATTGTTGAATATTTTTGCAATTTGCTTATATTAGTTCATGATATACTCAACATTGGTCAAGAACCTCATTGAAACCACTTTTTTCCTACATGCGATCGCATAAAGTGAAAATAATAGCTAGTATTATGACCATTCTAGATATATAAGAGTTTGATTGATTTGTTATTTTTTCATTTGACTTGTTCAAGCTTTTTAGATTTGTTTTAGACAGTTCATAGTTTGGTTTAATTATAAAAAAAATCCTGAAAATAGAGGTTTTAATAAAATTATGTAAAATAAAAGATATGTATAATATTGAATTTCATATTTTAAATATAGGGATGAAAAAGTCTTTTACATATATCAAATATTTTAAAAAATCAAAAATCTAAGAAAAAAAAATGGGTTTCTAATGTTTAGAGGATAACACATCATTATATTTGATTTCTTCTTTAAGAATAAAAAATATTAGAAAATAATTTCCAAGCTCGATGCTAAAAAAGAAAAAAATCACAATAGACCGATCAGCAACAACAAAAACTCATATCATATTTGTTTTCATGAATGACGCCTCAAATCAACAAAAAAACAAAACACATCCACAAAAACTGAATAAAGAAGAAGAATTGGGAGATTAAAATAGATTATTATGCTAAACAATGTTACCTTATTTAATCAAATATTCACATGCCACTTTATCCACACAAAAAATAAAAATAAAAAAATCATATGCCTACATAATTCCAACTTTAATGTGAATTCTCCGACTAAAAGACGAAATACTATACTTACATAAGCAAAAACTCATATTATGATTAGTCTTATTGAATGACGCCTCAAATTAACAAAAATGCAAATCACCACCACAAAATTATAACTGAATAGAGAGAAAGAGTTGAGAGATTAATAGAGAGATTCATATGTTTGTATAATTCCAATTTTAGTGTGAATATCTCCAATTAAAAGACGAAAATACTATACTTATATTAACAAAAACTCATATCATATTTCTCTTATTGAATGATACCTCAAATAAACAAAAGTGCAAATCACCTCAAAAACTGAACTGAGAGGAAGAATTAAGAGGATTTTTTTTCTTAAACAATGTTACACTATTTTTTCAAGGATTCATATGTCACTTTATCCACACACAAAAACTTCATATGCCTACATAATTCCAACTTTAATGTGAAAATCTCCGATCCAATTTTAGTGTGAATATCTCCAATTAAAAGACGAAAATACTATACTTACATTAACAAAAACTCATATCATATTTCTCTTATTGAATGATGCCTCAAATAAACAAAAGTGCAAATCACCTCAAAAACTGAACTGGGAGGTTTTTTTTTTCTTAAACAATGTTACACTATTTCTTCAAATATTCATATGTCACTTTATCCACACACAAAAACTCTATATGCCTACATAATTTCAACTTTAATGTAAATATCTCCGACTAAAAAAATAAATATTATACTTACATAAGCAAAAACCCATATTATGATTTGTCTTATTGAATGACACCTCAAATCAACAAAAATGCAAATCGCATCCACAAATTTATAACCGAATAGAGAGGAAAAATTGAGAGATTATCATAGAGATGTACCACAAAATTATACATGAATAGAGAGGAAGAATTGAGAGATTAATAGAGAGGTTTTCATAGAGATGTACCACAAAATTATACATGAATAGAGATGAAGAATTGAGATATTATTATAGAGTGTACCATGAATAGAAGATGAAAAGTTATAACTAAATAGAGAGAAATAATGAGAGTTAAAAGAGTACTTATTAGAGGAAACATGAATAGGTTGAAACAACCTAATTAAAGGATCTTAAATGTGAATATGAAACATAAAAAACAAATATTAAAGTAGGAGAAAAAAGATAAATCATTTTATTGTTTTGAGAAGAGACCACCTCATTGCATGTGGTTTCTTCTTTAATATATATATATATATATATATATATATATATATATATATATAGATTGTAATTCCTTTTTAGCAATGATAATGAGAAAATTGTTCCAAAACACTCTCTTATCCTCTTAATATTGTTGTCGAGACTAGCCATCTTGAAAAGGCTGTATCAGAGACATTCATGTTCGCTCATTTAACTTAACTGAAGAAATGATGAACATGAATAGCAGAATAGGGCAATGAACAATTTTTTTGAGTCCTTTTGGTAAGAAAATGGGCTTGTTCAGTTGTTCATGAATTCCTTCATGTCCGTTTATTAAGATGTTAAATGAACATAAACAAATGAAGATAAATAAACATATATGAACAAAAACGAACAAGAAACAACGACCATTACTCGATGATGTGATAATGTAGTTACTTGAAAGCCTTTGGAAGTAAATTAACAGAACTATAATATACATTAAATTATTAATTATTATTATTATTATTATTGTTATTTATAGAATAAATTACATTTTTAGTCCTTATAGTGTGTTGAAATTTTCTATTTTGATCATTATAGTTTATAAATTATTGTTTTCGTCCTTGTGCTTTGAAAACTATTTCAGTTTTCGTCCCAACTAACTAACTCTATTAAAAGATTTGGTTAAACTTGGGGTATTTTGGTATTTTAAATATTTTATCTAATTTTCCATATAAAATTAATAGCAATAGAGAATATTATATATTATTTATATTATCTATACTATATCATAAAGTATTTGACAAAAAAAATTAAAAATCATTTTTTATACATGAAGTACTGTTTATTAATGCATATTACTTAAAATTTGAAGATGTTGTAGGTTGGGGTTAAACCAGGAAGGTTTTAACCGTGGAACAAAAGTGGCATAAACCTCTAAGGTTTAAGGGTGGACAGTGAAACGTGGATTGAACCATAAGTGATAAAAATGGGTGGAGGTGGAAGCTTTACAAACATGTTGCAGGTTGGGTATTAAACCAGGATGGTTCAACGTTGAAGAGGGTGGAAGAGAGTGCACATGCAATGTTTTCATTGGGATGAACTTTAATTTAACTGAAAGTTGGACAAAAGAGTTAAGTGACCAAAATGACCTTGATTTAACAAAAATATAACTCAACAGGGTTGGTTCCAGCGATGAAAACAGCAATGGATGATAAAACCATAGGGACGAAAACCGTAACTTTAAAACCATAGGGACTAAATTGCAATATTTAACAAACGGTAGGGACAAAAAATGGTTTTCAGTACTCACCGTCACCGCTTATATAAATTCTTGTTGGCATGCAGCTTGCCACGTACCTCTTGATGGGGGAGAGAGTCTAAAAAGTCAGAAAAGTTTGAAAAGAATTTGAAAAATGATATGAAATATATTGGTTGTTTAAAATAATTTATGTTTTTTTATAAAAATATTTATTAATTTATGTGGTATTGAAATAAAGTTTTGTAAAAAGTGTTTGGATTAGCTTATAGCGATATCAAAAAGCAATAAGCTGATAAATTATTTTTTAGTGTTTGGCAAATTTTGTTTATACGTGTAAAATAACAAAAAATGACAGTCTTCCATATTATTGACAAAAATTTATATCAATAAGATTAATAATTAGCAAACATTAATAAAACATGGTTAAAATGGTAAACTGGTAATAAGCAGTTTTTCATAAGTCATGAAGGATTAACTTATCAAAAACTGCTTACTACCGGTTTGGCATCGGTATAAACAGTTTTATTTTTCCTCATCTAAACACTAGCATTTAGCTTATCATCAGTGTCAGACTGTAATAAGTTAAAAAACACCTAAAATAAGCAATCTCAAACAACTACATAGTTGAAATTTTATTAATTAATATTTGGTTATTAATAAATAATTTTTTCTTAAATAATATATTTGATAGGTATCATTTCTTAACCCAATTGATGGATTGGTGGGGTGATTTTGTTCAAATACATCATAATTTTAGAGTTTGATCTCGGCCTCCTCTGCTAGCTAGTCTTAACCGTGAAGTGAGTCAAAAAATGTGTCCTTATATTGATGTCATTGGAAGGGGGTTCTATGTGGGGCCAGTTGGGGTTGTTCGTAATCAAACTTTATACGCAAATATATTTAGTAGGTACTTGGGATTAACGTTCCAAATTACTACTACTTTCGTCTTAAAAATAAGTGTCCACGTCTATTTTAATTTGTCTCAAAGTAATTGTCCACTTTCAACATCAATATTTACTCTCATTCTACCCTTAATTAGGGGTGCTCAAAAAACTGAGCAACTCGGTCAACCCAACCCGATAAAACCTAGGCAAACTCAACCTAAGGTAACACAATACATAGTTGATGAAATAAGGCCAAACCTCGTCTATTGGTTTGGAATTAGTTAGAGTAATATGAACTCAACTCAACCCAATGAAACCGATGCCTTTTTTGTTAGTGCATACATCCAAAAGTCAATCATCGGATGATTTTGTTTGCACATTGTGCGTGCCATGATATTAATTGATGAAAGGCATTGCTTGATTATTATGTTTATGTATTATTTTGTATTATACTAGACATAATAATAACCTTAGAATAATGTATCAAAAATGTCCTAGTCAAGTATTAATTCGGGTTTAAGTTGAAATAATATGGCATGACTAGTAGATGCAAAGATTCATATGAAGATATAGAGTCCACATATAGATACAAGATGAGATCTTGCGTATCGAACGTGACTCGCTACGAGAATGTTTTATTGGATGTCATATGATTATCAGAGACATTTCTCATGTGGTCTTTATACATAAAATCCTTTAAGTAAAGATCACATAGTTTGTTTTGTGTGAGTGGTGTACTTTGATAGTTGATACTAATCATTTCGTAATTAGGTGATAGAATGGTTGTTGGGTATATCATATATCACTTAATAGTAGTAGTATGAATCAAGATATGATTTGTTCTTCTTGGATGACAAGAGTGATATCCCTAGGCCTCTTGATTGAATAATATTGAGCAAGTGCATGCATGCTTAGATAGTCAGTATAGGATTCTGATATATGTCTTATCAGTATATTTTGGAATCGAAAAACTAAAGATAAGACATAACGAGGATGACACATACACGCCTCGTGTTCGACCTGGATATCGAAAACAAAGGGACGTGAGCGTGTACACTGATAACGATTACATAGTTTGTTGATTAGCTGAATCACCAAACTTTATCATTTTTGTAATGATGATGTAATTCTAGATGTCACTCTTCGTTTATAATTATAAATGAGATTTATAGTTATTGTTAACGTGATAAAATCTCAATGGGTCACATGCATAATATGTATATCTAATTAAGAAGAATAAATAATCAAAATGCTTATTCATTATTATCTTATTATATCTGATTCTATCTTATTAAATCAAATTATAGCTAGCTTGTTTTTGACAAGTGTGGGATATGATTGACAAATATTGACTTGTCAATATATAGTGTAAAGAACAAGCAAGCCTTTAGAAGATATAAGATCTTCCAAAAACTTGTGTCACTCTTCGTGCAGATATAAGATCTTATGTAAATAGAGACCATTGTGAGATAATGGATGGATGCCTTTTATGAAGATTGCAAACTTGTTCATCAGATCAATTTTTTTCTCTCTATATTCCACAAGTTTCTCATCCATTCCCAAAGAGTTGGAGATCATATCTAGCATTCGAGAAAAAGAGGATCTCCTCTCTTGGCATTGGAACTGGATTCAATGTATTGGCATGGATACCGTGGAGGCAACGAATTGAGTTCGTTACTAAGATTCAGATAATACGGGTAAATTTTGGAACACCCATCCTACTCTGTTTTCGTGTGGATTCTTGGAGGAATAAGTTATTTTACCACTCGTCAAGATAGTGGATTCTTGGGTAAAATATCAAGAATAGTGCACCGCACACGCCGTCATCTACTGGGTACGTGCAGAATAGTACTTACACTCGTCTCCTACCACTCGAGATACGTGAGTAAACGAACCGGTATGTCACACCCAACCTCCGTCTTCCTGGGATGCGTGGACATATACCGCTTTCCAGCGTACCATATGAAGTAGTACCGGTATTCACGGTTTACCAAGATATCAACAAAAACAGTCGTGGATCTGGACTCGACCGACATTGCGGAACGATCATACGAATACAAACTGGAACCAGAGGGACTCACTCATGTTACACCTTACCAAAACATGAACACAACTAATACAAACATAAAATGCATACACATATAAGTACACATAAACATGTATTTCATATAGACTCACAGTGCATAAAATGGGTCAACTGAATGTCTCGTTCCAACTCCGTAGACCAAGTATGTATGACACTCCAAAAGATTCCAGTTATACTTTCATACTCCCTAGAGTATACACATTCAATTCCATAAATATATGATTACACTATCTCATTCAATTTCATTCCTTAGTTAGCTAGTTCTATTCCAATTCCCCTATACAGTCCCCTGTTCTAACACCTTTAGACCAACTTAAACTCGGGATTACATCCTAACTTCTAAACAAGAAATAAAGTAGACACTTTTATCTTCCAGATGCCATTGACTTCATGTCCATTGGATTTTTCTTTGATTTTATACGAATTTTCCAAATAAGACAGAAACATTGCCTTTTATGTTTCAAAATGGCTATTTTAACAATCTTGTATCCAAACCATTCACATTTGGAGCCAAATTTAGATTTTTATCTCAAAATATCAAAAACTTTATAAAAATAGAAAAACCCAAGCCTTATTCATCAAAATCATCATTCTAGAGCTTGATTTTGAAAAGTCATACTTGTGTTCATAATACAACATTATTTCAACTAATCCTTGAAAATAATCCATGTTTTTGGCCAAATAACAAGAAGTCTCCTCATATTTCTACAAAATAATTCCATCATTCATTCTATAGCTTAAACCCTTGTTGCATGAATCCAAATACATCAACAAAATCAAAATACCAACATTTATACCTCCAAATCTTCAAAATATTTGAAAATTCTCTTCAATTTCTCCAATATTTAGCTAGGTTTTAGCTTTAGGTGTCTGAAATCACACACACTTTGGTCTAGAATCTTGTAGAAGTAAAAATGATGTGAATAGATCTAATTCTTGTCACTTTATTGCACAAGCTCGTTTTGGTCGGGTTTGACGCGGTTGGGTTGACCAAGCATCCATTTTGACCACCAAACACTTAAAAATTCATAACTTTTCGCCCACGTGTTCGTAACAAGATAATTTATAACTTTCAACAAATATATTCCAAAAAAGGTGTTAGGAGAAAAGGTGTTAGGACTAAAATAGTCCTAAATGTTATGAAAGTTTAATTAAAACAATTTAGGTAAAGGATGGAAGGTTCAAATATCTGAATTGTGCTAAATCGACTAAGTTTAAGTCTGAAAGAGCAACCAGAGCCTCTGGTTAACTATACTCTGAAAGACTATTTTCAGATCTCTGGAAAAGAAGACTTCAGAGTTTGGGCGATCTTAAGGCGTACAAGTACAAGTCTGTAGAGATATTCTTCAGATCTTTAGAAAAGAAGTCTTCAGAGTTTGGACGATCTCAAGTCATACAAGTACAAATTTGAAGAAACATACTTTAGATCTCTAGAAAAAAAGTCTTCAGAGTTTGGGCGATCTCAAGTCATACTGAAAAGACATTATTTAGATCTCTGGAAAAGAAGTCTTTAGAGTTATTTCTTCAGATGACTTGAGGAGCGCTAAGTGTCAAATCTGAAGACGGAGTCTGAAGACCTTAAGTTCAGAGTTATTCTAACTCTGAATGAGATGATGATGGTGCTAACTTTGAATGAGAGGATGATGTTGCTAACTCTATAACAACCTATGAAACCCTTTATATTTCTTAAGAATTTGCCACAAATCCTCATTAGAGCATTATATTAACACATAATCCACCTTATTAAACACATACTACACATTAGAACACATTTAGAGGCATTTGCCAAGCATGTGAAAAAAAAAAAGAGTATGTTACAGTTAAGTCTTTGATCAACATATACACATTAGACATTAGACCAACTTGTAATTAGCTATAATCAAAACTATATTACAATTTCAACCGTAATTTTACTTTCTTATTTGTATAAATTTTCAACTTTTTTTTTATTTTTTGTTTCTCTTTTGTATATTCTAAAAAACAAAACGTTTAACTGGATTGTAGGAAAATGTATCAAAGCTTAAACTCAACCACCCCGACCAATCCAACCTGCACGGGTTGGATTGAATTGAGATTTTTTAAATCACGAATATTAGGTTGGGAAATTCAAATTCTTCAACCCGGTCAACCAACCCATTTGCAGCCCTACCCTTAGTTATAAGATGGAGAAAACTTATTTTTATTAATAAGGATAAAACTGTGTTTGAGTTAATTAAAAAGGGTATAATAATTAGATAATTCTAAAACTATGTGTCATTTTCGTTATTTGACATTTATTTTAGAATGAGTAATTCACCAACATTATAAGATAATACATTTTTGTTACTAATATAAACCCCATTTGAAATATGAACTAATAATTCTTCATATATTACATAATACATAAATGATTTATGAAGAATTCTCAAAAAAAATAATTCAACTTTTTTGTTGTTGAAATCAATGTCACCTTGAATGTGGTATACAAATTTTATTATCTTTGTAATAACTTATGATGTTTTCTCATAGCACCACAAGAAATTACTCATTGTGATTGATTGTTGCTTTATTACAAAACGTTTGATTGTTGTTAGCATGATTTAATCTTGTGTTTACATAGTAAATATCTATTAAAACACACTATAACAAAATTGGGTTTATTGGACGTCTATATTGTCTAAACGTCCTAATAGAATTATGTTTATATGACAAAACTATAAAGCATCCTATCTAAAAGCATTGCAATAAGTTTATAGGATGTTTTTAGGCATTTAAACAAGTTTTTTAGAACACTTTTATTAGCTATTTTACATGACACTCCTATAAACTCATTTTTTTATAAATTATTTGTGTTTATAAGACACTTTTTCAATTAGTATCGTATAAAATTAGTTAATATAACACTTTATTTAAAAAAACATTCTAGAATACTTGTTAAAACACCCAAAAGTGTCCTGTAAACCTATTGTAACATCTTTAGATATGACGTTTTTTAGTTTGGTCTTATAAACCACTACAACAAAATCGGGTTTATAGGACACTCCCAAATTGTAAGCGTCCTAATAGACCTATTTATAGTTCTTAGTTTATAGAACCAAAAAAATAAAGTGTCATATCTAATGGTGTTGTATTAAGTTTATATGACGTTTTTTGATGTCGTAACAAGTTTTTTAGAACACATTTAATAAAAAGCGTCTCATTATCAACTTTATACGACACTATAAAAAAAATGTCCTATAAAAGAAGTGTCCTATAAAAAATTGAGTTTATAGGACAATTTCTCAAAAGTGTCCTTTAAAGTTGCTAATGCAACACTTTGTATTAAAAATGTCCTTAAAAACTTGTTAAGACGCCCGAAAACGTCATATAAACTTATTACAAAACCTTTAGATAGGACGCTTTATATATTGGTTTCTATAAATTAAGTCCTATAAAACAGTCTATTGAAACACTTAGAGATTGTGGGTGTCCCATAAACCCAATTTTATTGCAGTGAACTTAAGTCCTATAAAGTATTTTTTTAGAATGTTTCTACATTTCAGCCGTACCAGAAAATCAATTCTATTGTGATCACAATATATTACTTCAATATACAATAAAACATACTGTAATAAATAAAATGTGAAACTGAATACTACTTCAAAATTAAATACTCCATTAAAATACATGTAGATTGAAGTTTCTAACTCTATCTATTTCTCTCTCCCTGTCTGATATAAATTCATATTTGCATGCAGCTTGCCACCTAACCCTTATGAGCTGGTGTTTTTTACTCTACAAATACAAAGAACCCTCTAACAACATCAATCTTGAAAGACGAGAATTGAAAGAAAGACGTGTGTATGGTATTACTTTCTGGCGATCATATCGTTTCGATGGAGACCTCAAAACCAACTACAGAACTGGTAACGAAGAAGATGCAAGGGTTGAAGGCAACCATGATGATGATAGCAGCTCAATTGGCAATTGCAGCAATCACTGTTGCCTATAAATTGGCAGCAAATGATGGAATGCATATGAGGATTATGGTTTTCTATCGCTACTTATTTGGTTCTGTAATCATTCTTCCTCTTGCTCTCATCATTGAAAGGTGTACTTTCTGTCTGTTGTTTAATATTATATTATAAATCGTGGAGTCTGTTTAATAAGAAGACTAAGGGGTTGTTTACTCAAATGCTTACCCGATAAGCGTTTACCAATAGGAGTTAACACTATAATTTATTTTGATGCATAGGATTTTAGTACATCAAAACATATCGAATGCAACAATTTGTTGGGTAAGCGCTTACATGGGTAAGAGTCGTCATCCTTACTTACCGGGTAAGACTCTCCATCATTTTCATCGCTCTTACTCAGTAAGATTCTTGGCCTTTCTCATGTTCATCCAATGAGAAAATTTATGACGTTAAGTACTTACCAAGTAAGTGTTTAGTAAACGACCCCTAAATATCGTAAGAATGTCTGTAAGAAAGGAAGTTTCTTATGTGAATCGTTGAAAAGAATCGGATTGAAGATGAATGACGTTACAGATTATTCATATGAGATCACGTATGCATCTTTAAATTGATGTTTTTAATGATACGTATATGAACATTCTTTTAACTTTCTCTTATTGCGTTCTCATGATATTTAGTCTTTTTATTTGAATATCATATTATAAATCATTCAAATAAAGTCTTAGAAACAATGTTATTTAATATTATGCACTATTTAGATCATGCATAATACATCCTAGGGCAACCACCTACTTTGCAGATAGCCCGGAGTCACCGCATTTGAACCTCCGTGGCCACAAGGGGATTTTTATTCTCCTTGGATTTGAACCTGGGACCTCCAGGTACTTTTGACATTTGGAGTCAAGCTCAAATCAATCAGACACCACACTTGTGTTTCTAAATTTAAATCATTGAAATCGGGCGTAAGTGATTTATTAGTGTTTTATACTTAAATTTGTATCTATAATTAATTAGAGATTATTTTGTATTACTATTTTATAAAAAAAAAAATCTGGATCTACCTCTATTAATAAACACAATCAATTTATAATACAAAATAATCATTTATTCATACCTCTATTGAATTAAATAAATTATAAAAACATGAGTATTTGTGAAATATGTTTATTGAATTTTTATAACTCTTGTTTAATTTACCTTTTTTTGTAAATGTTGCAGAAACAGAAGACCGAAGCTAACATGGAGAATACTCGTCCAAGCTTTTGTTTGCGCAATTTTTGGGTATGTCGTAAGTGCTACTTAATCACGTAAACGTGAACGTATTTTGTGTATGTTTGAATAAATACATAAAAAAGAAAAATTATTGATAGTTACTAAAAAATTTGACAACTAATTTATTGTTTAAGATCATACAATTTTAATGATAATTTTTTATATATAGATGAAAGATAGTGTGAGAAGAGTTAAGGTTAAAAGCATAAGAATGAATATGGACCCTTGATCACTTTAATTTCACCCTCATCTAATGAATTGCGGTTGATACAATAATTGATCTAGTGCATCTCGGTACATTTTATCAATGTTGATATTCAATTTGGACTGATTCAATTCTCATCGAAACTCAATCATATATATATATATATATATATATATATATATATATATAGGAGTAAAATTATGCAAAACACTCAATTTGTACAAAACGTACAAACCTCATTCAACCAATCATAATTTTTCATTTTGTTCATTTTTTTGTAATTATGAAAGGTTGATTAATCATTTTTATTGTGAAGGGTGTTAATCATGGATATTATCATCTTCATTATTTTAATTTTATAGAAATACATAAAACAGTTTCATTAAAATTTCATTAAGTATTATATGAAACAATTTAATAACAATATATGAAACAACTTCATCAAAAAAATATTATACAACTTCATCAAAAAAGTATTATATGAAACAATTTCATGAAAAAATTTCATAAGATTAAATAATGAAATCGACGGATGAGGGTGGTTTGCACGGTTTGTACAAATTGGGTGGTTTGTATTTGATCGCTCCTATATATATATATATATATATAGAGAGAGAGAGAGAGAGAGAAAGAGAGAGGAGCGATATATATATATATGTATATATAGAGGAGCGTTCAAATAAAAATGAACAAAATGAAAAAATTTGATCGGTTGAATGAGTTTTGTACGGTTTCTACAAATAACATGGTTTGCAAAGTAAATCTCATATATATATATATATATATATATATATATAGATATATATATATATATGTATATATAGAGGAGCGTTCAAATAAAAACCACTCAATTTGTAAAAATCGTGAAAACTTCATTCAACCAAACATAATTTTTCATTTTGTTCATTTTTTTGTAATTATGAGAGGTTGATTAACCATTTTTATTGTAGAGGGTGTTAATCATGGATATTATCATCTTCATTATTTTAATTTAAGAGAAATACATGAAATAGTTTCATTAGAATTTAATTAAATATTATATGAAACAATTTCATAACCATATATGAAACAAAATTCATCAAAAAAAAAATATTATATGAAACTATTTCACAAGATTAAACAATTTCATGAAAAAATTTCATAAGATTAAACAATGAAATCGACGTATGATGGTGGTTTGTACGGTTTTTACAAATGAGAACGCTCCTCTCTCTCTCTCTCTATATATATATATAGAGAGAGAGAGAGAGAGACTTGGGATCATGTGAGACCAACTTGTTTTCATAAGACCCGTGAGACCACCTTTCTACATTTGAAACTTCACAGCAAAATGCTGTGAAGGTGACTTTTTTTTAACCTTCACAGTGTTTTTGCTGTGAAGTTTACGTGTAAAAATGTGGTCTCACGGGTCTCACGAAAACAGGCTGGTCTCACGTGAACCCAACCCTCTCTCTCTCTCTCTCTCTCTCTCTATATATATATATATATATATATGGGCCTAATCAAATGAGAACTAATTAGTGTGTGGTAACTGTGAGAACCAATATTAACCACAAATCAATAGATAAATTAGGAAATTTATAATTTTGGCAATTTTGAATTAAAATTTTAATGCAAAGATATTTTTGGTATTTTACAACTTTCCTCCCTCCTCTCTTCTCTCTCCGGCCACCGTCCTCCGGCCACCGTCCGCCGGTGATACTACGATGGTATCACAATGCATCATATATGTGCTTGGGTATCACATTGATGTCGTTTGTGTGATCGATCGAAGATGTAACACAGTGGTATCACTATGCATCTTATATATGATTAGGTATCACAATATATCTTTTGTTTAACAGAGTCAATATTTTTAGGTATCACAGTGGTATCATAGTGGTATCACCGGAGGACGGTGGCCGGAGGCCGGAGAACGGTGGCCGGAGAGAGAAGAGAAGAGTGAGGAGAGTTTTAAAATACCAAAAATATCATTGCATTAAGATTTTAATTTAAAATTACCAAATTTATAAATTTCCTAATTTATATATTGATTTATGGTTAATATTAGTTCTCACAGTTACCACAAACAACTCAGTTCTCCCTTGAATAGGCCCCTATATATATAGGGTTGGGTTCATGTGAGACCAAAGGTTTTTCGTGAGACCCATAAGACCAATTTATGTTCATTGATCAACTTTATAAGTTAATGATCTAACGGTTTAAATTGGACGATGGCAATTTGGTAATTATTAAGAAATCTCGTGGCGTTTATGAATATTTATATTTTGTCAGATTATAAATCTAATCCAAAGATTGAGAATTGGTCTTACGGGTCTCACGAAAAACAATTGGTCTCACATGATCTCAAGTCTATATATATATATCTTAAAGTGCCGATTTGATTTGAATACTTACTATCTGAAATTTATGCGGCAACTATTGTTCTATTTTATATATATGAATTTTTCTCATAAACTGTATACAATAATGCAGGGGTCCGATGGCACAAATTTTATTTGTCGAATCCTTAGTTCAAACTTCGGCAACATTTGCTTCAGCTTTTACCAATCTCACCCCTCCCTTCACCTTTATCATTGGTGTTTTGTTTGGGTAAAATTTTCCAACACATTTCTCACTTTGGTATGGTATGGATATGATCATACAATAAAATCCTCTCATTCACTTGAATACCCTTCTAAAATTCCTTTTAACAAATTGTTGGTCAATTACTCATAAATATATAGAAAACGATTGTGAAACTTATCGATCGTCACAACCTTAAAATCTGTAGAAAAAAACTCCCATATCCCATTTCTATCTATTTCCCATCAAGATATGTCACAACCCCCAACTCACTTAACCTTCTTATGTAAACGTTTGGCCTACATGCCAATCGTTAATTTCTTAAAAGATGAATGAGTTTAAGTTTGGAGCTACCAATAATTTACTTCATAACTGTATGTTGATTTAGAATTTGGCAAGTTTATGGACTTTGAGCTTCACGATGTTACAATATCTTTATGGGCACATATATCATAAACACTAACAAAACATCATTAATAGATATCGAATTCGTCAAGCGTTTTCTTTATTATATTCATGTATACCAGATGTACCGTCCCCTTTCAAATAAGAATGATGTATGCAAACGATAAAGCATCCTATTATGATCTTACTTCCTCGATAAAATTAAACTTGATAGTTGTAACGCAAGACCTCATACAACAGACTTATCTAGTAACTTTCATGATGGCATATGTTGTCACCCCTACCCTTAAATTGGTAACGTAAAGGTTTGGCCTACACACCCATAAATCGATTCCTGAGAGATGAACGAGTTTAGGAGCCTACAACTTTGTTCATAGTTTTAAACTGAATTAGAAATCGGTTTTATTTGGTCTATTAACTTAACTAATATAAATTATAACTTATGAATTTTTGGACCAATAAGCATTGAGAAGGTGAAAATAGGTACAAAGGGAGGCAAGGCAAAGGTGATTGGAACTCTTGTGGGGGTGGTTGGAGCAATGGTTCTTACTTTCTACAAAGGTCATCAGCTCAACATTTGGTCAACTCATGTCAACATTCTGCATGGGGGTCAACATATGCATGGACAGTACGTGGCAGCAACCCAAAAGACTTCTATCCATCAGACCGTTGGCTCTCTATTGGGACTGGCTTCTTCTCTTTCTATTGCCCTTTATTTATCGCTTCAGGTATTAGGTTTAATAAGATACTTAATATTATCAACTTTGGTCAAGTATCGTATGGTAGGAAAGTTATTGTGAGAAACGAATTAATGCGGTACATTTTGGTGCATTTTATTAGTATTGACATTCAATTAGAACTGATCTAAGAGTGGAGATATCTTTCCACGTTTCTCACCATAACTTCCCTTCACACTGGAACTCAACCCTATGAACTTATTGATATTTATATTTTTACAACGTACATTTTCAACGAACAGGGTAGGATGAGCGCGAATTATCCATGCCATTATTCAGGCACGTTTCTATTCATTGTAATGGGTCTCATACAATCGTTTGTTTTTACCCTTTGTACCGAAAGATCTTGGAGTGAATGGAAGTTGGGTTGGAACATTAGATTGTTTGCCGCTCTTTTTACGGTAATAAATTATCTTTCGGTTGTTTTGAACATCTGATTAACGTGAAATACATTAAATCTTGATTCATTTGTATTTGTGACAGGCAATAGCTTCATCGTTGTCAATTATATTCATCACGACATCTGTACATTTGCAAGGTCCATTATTCGTGTCAAATTTTAACCCTCTGATGCTTGTATTCGTGGCAATAGCCGGCTCCCTTGTACTTGACGAAAAGTTGCACGTGGGAAGGTAAGCAAATTCCTGATATATATGTTGCCATTGCTTGGTATAGCATATAAACCAGTCACATACTATAATAAATTTAGGTTTATTAGACGCCAAAATTGTTTAACTGTCTTAATAGACAATTCTATAAAACTTAAGTTTATAGGACCAAAGTGTTATAAAATAGTATATTATGACATTTAAACAAATTTAGCCTCCAATAAACTCGATCTTGTTGTAGTGACATTTACACACAGTAATTAATTGTTGATGTTTTCACATCGTTAAATTGTAAGCAACATTCAATGACATATTGTCGTTTGCAGTGTAGTAGGATCCATCATCATTGTAGCAGGATTGTACGTGATGTTATGGGGTAGAAGCAATATGAATAGGCTGTCTAAGCAAATGCCTGTGACGTGTTCAGAAAATGTGAATGATGTCTTAAACAATAACAACACCACGATCACTCCTACTCGTACCTCCTTTTTGACTACGAATGAAAACAACGAGTTGCCTATATTATCTACAAGGGTAAAAGAAAAGGAGCAAGAAGTTACTGAAGAATAAAGTGTAGAAAATAAAAAGTTTGTATGTTCCATCTGAACGATCAAAAGAAGTAGAAAGGTACTGGTTTTTATTTGCTAGTAACCTATGTTAAGTGTGGTTAATGTGAATATAGAACTTTTAGATCGATTGTTCAATTGAAATGGTTTTTGAGTAATTTTATATCAGTTTTAACCTATATATTATATATAGAGACGCGTAATTATTTTAACTTATTAACTTTATAAACTCATCTGAGTCATTTTCTTATCAACGATTACGGTTAAATTGATGAAAGAGAATAAATTAAATGAAGGGAAATTTTGGAATAAATTATGTTTATTTTTGGAAGATAAATTCGGTTATTTTTTGAATTAAATTCTTTTTCTTTATCCTTTAAATTCAGTTTTAATTTCATTTCTCTCTTAAATTCGGTTTTACTTCCGCTTTATCCCTTAAATTAGATTTGAAATTAAATTCATTTCTTTTCCTATATAAACTTTGGTTATTCCAAAAAATTTACCAACGTTCATAGGTGAAACAATGATTATTATTTAAAGTTCATAATGTTGTTTCATGTATGATTTTTGGTTGTTCTAAATTTTTTTACCAAAGTTGATAAGTAAAACCAAAAAATGAATAAGATAATTAAAAAAAATTAAACGTTTATAAGTGAAACAATGATTTTTTTTAAATTCATACATGTTCTTTTTGGTTAGAGATTCAGTTTGTGTTCTGAGTATGAAAAAACAGAGTTTATGATAGGGACCACTTTCAAAACAAAATAAAAATCACAAGAATGATTTCTAGACTTATATTAGTATGTTTTACAAATTAACTTAATATTTCATAAACATTTAATACAAAGTCATGTAATTGATTTAAATTCAGTTTATTGACTTTGTAATTGATTAAAATTCAGTTTATTAGTTTATTTAATAATTAAACTGATTAGTAAATTAATTGTTACAACCAATTGTTATTATCGGGATCTAAAAAAAGGGATGGACTTGGTATAGTATCAAGTTTTTTTCTTCAATACCGTGTACCAACCAATTAATTAGTACGTAAAATTGTATGTCGTGTATCAACCAATTGTACTTGTGTAACACTCCAAGATCACATTTGCATATAAACATATATTTCCATATATCAAGAAATATAATTTACAAATTTGGTCTCATTATCTACAAAAGCTACATTATAAAAGTAGCTACCAAATTTTTTCACTAAATCCCTATACAAAACTTGTATACATAACAAGTATTCGAATACAAATATAACACACAACATCTCATGCAAGCATATATAAACTCTTCACAATTTTCTCTTCCTCTTATCGTCCGGTTGTGTCCGGCCTGTGATACACATTTTCAAAACACCAAAATGAGGGTTAGACCTTAAGGTCTAATGAGAAATCTCTTTATTTGCTATGACAGGGTGAATAATCATCAAAACAATTTATTAATTTACCCTTTGCTTTATTTTAGTAAATAACATTAATTATCTAAAATGATTGGTTTATATTGGACCTCACAGTTACCACAAACTTTCTAGTTCTCATTTGATTAGGCCGCTATATATACACACATATATATAGGGAATTAGGGTTCATACGAGAACTTCTGTGATTTATGAAAATACGAGAACAATCTCTAATCCGAGCATTGTGTTTTATATCATATTTCAAGAGAAGTTAAAAGATTTTTTCAATTTTAAATAAATATAAAAAAATAAAAAAAATACTAAAGAGGTTGAAGGGTAAAATTGGTACTATTAAAATTCAAATAACATGATGAAGATTTTTTCAATCATCTGGGGAGTGATGATCATCATTGTTGACAATGATTATCACAACAGCACAACGATAGTAGGCCTAGTAGGATAAATTGAAAACAAGGAAGTAACAGGTTTGGACGAGTTAGGACAAGCGCACAATCGACTTCGAAGGCGTCGAGGAAGAAGATCGAAGGTATGTTTTTTAATAATATAGCTTAATCACATATTATGATACTTCGATTAAGGTTAGGTACTTGTCTGTAATCGATTAGGGCTTCAATGCTTGAATTCTATCGATTAGAGATTCAATTAATGAGTGTCTATCACAGACTTATCATAGTTGAGAGAACTGACGAGAAATCGAACAGGGCAACTATGACAACTCCAGAAATCGAACTGGACAACTATGATAACTCCAGAAATCGACACCGTACGTGTACAATTAACCCGTTTGATCGATTAGGCCTTTAACACATATTTATCTCATATTTAACACCATATAATTGATTCGGCCATATATACCGTGTAAGTGGATTAGGCCTTTATCACTTACTTATCACAACACATTCAATAGCACAATATCATAATCAAACAGGTTTGTATCACAACACATTGAAGAAACGTGTTCGATTATCACTGTGAGAGATTCACATTGAGGGAGCGTGTTCGAATATCACAGTGAGAGAGCCACATATTTATCATTGTACAAATAGGCTATCACATATTTATCACATAACATTAAGGGAAGTTGTTCAATTATTACTATGAGATTATCACATATATTCATCATAACACATTCAATAACACAATAGCATAATCGAACACGGTTTTATCACAGTACATTGAGTGAACGTGTTCGATTATCACTGTGAGAGAGTCACATATTTATCACAACACTTTTAGAAAGCTGGAAGCGAGGAATCCTAGTAGTTCTAGGTCTYCGTTTTCTTCAGGTAAAGTCTCTGAGTCCATTACTATCCTGGTCGAGTTCATTTATTCGTTTTTTTAAGAACTCACACTATGGACTATCACATATTTATCACAAGATTGAATATGCAAATACAAAATATCACAAGATCGAATATGCAGATACAAAAAACTGAGAATACCACAAGATTGAAAAAGAAAATATTATATACAATGATATAATATCATATATTTTAATTAATATATAAAAATAAATATTATATATAACGATATATTATTTATAATTAATATCATTGTGAGAGAGTCATATTTATTATCATATTATATTTTAATTAATATATAATAAATAAATATTACACATAATGATACATTTTACAATTTTTTTTAATATATATATATATACATGTATAGTAAAATAGAAAATTTATTTTTTTATTTACGTACTGGGTAAGATTTTAGTCCACAAAAACGACATCCTATGCAACAATTTACCTGGTAAGCGCTCACCGTAGTAAGAGGCATCGCCCTCACTTACCGGGTAAGATTCATGCTCCTTGTCTCGTTTTTACCGGGTAAGATTTTCAGTCATTACTATATTAATCCGGTTAGTTAACATGACTTATAGTAAGCACTTACTTAGGTAAGTGTTTGGTAAACGGCCCTTAAACAGGGTCTTATGTATCAGCTTATTCAATTATCATAAAAAGGAAAAAAAATATAATATCATGTATCTACTTAATTATGAATTGGCCTTTAAATATTTTAGAAACCAACATCATAACAACAATCTAAGACAACTGAGACTTCCTCCAAGAGGTCTCATGTTTGAGGCTCACTTGTTACAAGTGTTTAATTTTTTATCTATTAAATGGTTTTGTTATGAAATTCTCAAAAGTAGAAGGATGTTTTCAAATATTTTGAAATTGAAGGGACTAAACTGAAGTTTTATGAAATTCTAATAGAACTTCTCTGAACAACGAGTTTTTGTTCTCACTTCTATTCTGAGGAATCATCCATCCTCTCCTCTGGTTCGATGCTCCAAGCATGTTATTAGTTACAGTTTACTTATTTTTCTTAAATTGTTTTAATTTCTGTTAAACTCGATTTCAATCAGATAATAATGAATTAAACATTAAAAACAACAATCTAGAGATCAAAACATCATGTATATTGATAAACTCTCTCAATACAAGTTTCTCTCTCTAAGCTAGATTCTCAATGTATGCATCTATCTCTAATTACAATTACCATTACAAAGATATATTTATATGATTGACTAAACATACAAATCAAACTACATTTAAGCTCGAATTATAAAGTTAACTTTTCACTAATGTTGACAAATTTGACTTTTTTTTACTCATGTTGACTTTCACTTTGACTCCTTTATTCTTCAACGTAATCTTTGTAATCGGTGATTTTGGATACAATAATATTTGATCTAACAGTTTCACTATTGATTTGCCTTATTTACCATAAATTATAGGTTTGCTCTAAATTGGTTTTATTACTTACGGATTTGTCCTAAATTTTAGATTAGGCAAAATGCACAAAATAGCAATTTACTTTCATAAATTTCTTCATTATAGCATTGTACTTTCAGTTTTTCTTATTACAGCAATGTACTTTCAAACTATTTTTTATTAGGACATTGTACTTTGAAAAATTTACCCATTATAGCATTGGGTAACCTTTTGATTTAAATTTACCCATTATACTAGGTTTCCATGCCACCTCATTGTCCACGTAGGCTGTTCACATGTACTATAGTAATATAACTTTCTTACTATATCATGTACTTTCAAAATTATTTTATTATAGCATCTACTAGTTCTTATTAAACACTGTATTTTATTTTAATATTTAGATATTTTACATGTTATTTAATAAAGGTATTAAATAAATTAAAAAAATTATAAATTATTCATTAATATACTAATATCAATAAAACTAGTAGAACACAACTTACCTCGCTAATATTTTTCAAAAATATGTTTTTTTTTAAAAAGAAAAATAATTTTATCAAAAAATATTATCTTTTTAAGAACATACTATATTTGTTCAAAAACTTTTTACTTGACGTATAAATATATTAAATTAATTAGATTTTTTTGTATAACAATTTATTTCATTAATATTTAAAAAAACTTTAAAAGATATGTATTTATTTRAAGAACATAAAATAGGAAAAGTTACATTTTTTACAAGCAAAATATATCTCGAAAATAATGTTTCATGTTTATTTAATAAATATCTCTACGAATATTTAATTTGCATGCAACTTAATAAGAAAAAAAAAATTAAATGTTTTTTTAGATCATAGCAATGAAAAATGAAAATTACTAATAATAATTTGAAATAGATTTTAAATTTAATTTTAGTTAAGTCATCAAAATGATGTGTCATCCACGTCATCTCATTAAAGCCACACAAGCAAAAAAGTCAAATGGTTAACCGGTTTAAAAGGTAACAGGTTACCCATTGCTATTATGRGTAGATTTTTTAAAGTACAATGCCTTAATAAAAAATAATTTGAAAGTACACTGTTGTAATAAAGAAAAACAAAAGTAGAATGCTATAATAAAAAAAATTATGAAAGTAGGTTGCTATTTCATGCATTTAACCTTTTAGATTTGTTCTAAATTTGATTTGCATAAATCTGTATAGTCATTTTTCTTTTGCGCAAACCCTAATGTTATTTTACTTTGGTTAGTTAAATTTAAATTGTAATATGTCAAATTTAATAGTCGAAAATCAAGTCCAAGAAATTAAAAAAATTTAGGAAATCAACCATAAAACCAAAAAAAAAGTTCATTCGGCTAAAAACATGTCGAACATAACACATAGTCTCGTTACTTGTTCAAAAGATAAAGGTCGATTTCATTTGAAAAAATGTATTTTATTCCTTAAATTGGCACAAGTAACTTTTTATTGGGTCAAACCGCGATGACTCCCCGACATCAACGATGATTTTACGACTTTTTGATCAACCTTAGATGTAAACCTATTCAAAATAAACTTATTTTTTTAATAAGCAAAGAAACTCATCTTTTCCTCTTTCTTTCTAATATAAATTTGTTTTATTAATCAAAATATGATTTATTATTATTAATTATACGTGTTTTAAAAAGTTTTATTGATGTGTGTACATATCTGATATATTGGTTTTTATTATATATTTAAAATACTCAAAACTTCATCAATATTGGTTTTAATTGAATAAATATGTTACGAGATGAAAATAAAGATGTCGAGAATTTATAAAATGAATCACATCCGCAAAATTTTACATGTGGATATCTTATTGAATGATGATAACGTGGAAACCTCTTAACTTGTGTCATATCATCTTAATTTCAATTAAAAGACTATTTATTATTATAATTTCAAAATATAATGCCCTAATAAAAAAAAAAGAATTTGAATATAAATTAAGAAAAATAATAATACAATGTTATAACATGGACATTGTTATTGGTATCTCCTAGTAGGTTGTGTTGAATGTATTGGAAATTGAAAGAAAAAAAAAAACATAAAACCCATTAAATGTCTAAATTAAATAAAAGAATATACTATATTTTATTATATATATTATTTGTTTTAGACATTTAATAGGTTTTGTATTTTTTTTCAATTTCCAATATATTCAACACCAGACTACCTACTAGGAAATGCAAATAGCAATGTCCATTTAATGGGTTTTGTTCTCTCTCTCTCTATATATATATTACGATTTCTTGATATCTTTTTTATTATATGTGTATTTATTATTATATATATATATATATATATTTATATATTATTTCCATCTTTTTAC
>NC_037544.1:7324612-7338405 GCF_001531365.2 Cynara cardunculus var. scolymus
ACTTATTATTGATAATTTATAAAATAATATGATGGAAAAGTATAAAATATTTTATTTATTGATAAGTTATTCAAATTAAAATATGATAAAAATAAAAAAAGTAAAATATAATAACAAATAAATAAAAAATAAAATATAATAAAAAAGAGAAAAATTAAATATTAAAAAAAATAGAGTAAACGATTTAGTCCCTATGATATGAGAAAGATTGCGATAATTGCTCTTATGATTTTAAAATTGCGATTTTTGTTCCTTTGATTTTAAAATTGCAATTTTTCTCCCTATAGTTTTCAATTTATTGCTATTTCATCCCTAAAACTAAACATGTTAAAAATCCTCCATTAAATTAAGGGTATTTTAGTCTTTTTGGTATTCTAGTCTTTTTTTCATTTAATAAAGCTATATATTTTTTTGGTAAAAATTAATACGTAAACAAATTATATTATTTTGTTATTGTTTATGATAAAAACAATTAACTATTTCCATACAATTAGTTTTTTCATATATGTGGTCATTATCGTTTTCAGTTTTCTTGTGAATTTGATTTATGCGACTAACATCTTTCAAGTGTAAGGGGCTGTTTGACGGTTGCTGAATGGTTTGGTGCAGAATGTTTAAGTGGTCAGAATGCTTAAGTGCTGAATAAATTAATGTTGTTTGGTAACTGTTCTCTGAATGACAACAAATTACCATTTTAACCCTCTAAATGATTTAGTACTGAATGAAATAGAGTTGTTTGGCAGATATTTGAATAAAATAATTATTTTGCAAATATAACTACATATTTCATATTAATTCAAACAAACGTAACATTATTAGTTCAAAACAAGATTTTATATTAGTCCAAACAAAAAAAAATCAAATTCCAACATAATAGTTTTTGAACAATTCTTAATTTGACGGATTTAACATTAACTGATTCGCAATCTGATCACGTAAATTAGCCATATATTGATTGTTTTGAGTGCCAAAAGGCATTCCATCCATGTCATCTTCATTGCCTCCCTCGATTTCTTCTTGTCCCTCGGCAATAAACATGGGGTCGTTGTCATAATCCATGAATAACTGATCATGGATATTGCATATTCGTATAAACTTATGAACCACAAAAAAAGCCAATCACAACGTTCCTTTGTATGCGAAACGGATAGGGAGCCATTTGCTTTAAAATTGGAAAACTTGCCTTCAAGACACCATAGGCACGTTCGATAACGTTTCTGAGTTGCGCATGAGCATGGTTGAACCTTTCTTCTTTGGTCAAGGCACGTTGTCGAAAATCAGCAAGTCAATACCTTGTATTGCGATATGGAGTCATAAAACCACGAGTATTGGCATAAGCAGCATCACAGAGATAATATTTATCTACAATCGAAATTTGAGTTAATATAAAATGTATAAGAAATGGTAAACATTTAAAGTTGAGTAAAAAATTTTACGTACCTCGTGGAGGAAATGGAAAGCCAGAGGTTGGATTAAACGCAACTTCTCTCAACACTCTAGCATCATATGTTATACCCTCCCATCCAGCCCAAACAAACAAGAAAAGCATATTAAAATCACAAATACCTAAAACATTTTGATAACATTCACCTCTTCCTCTACCTCTATAACGAGCTTGTTGATCAACAGGCACGACTGCATGTACGAGAGTTCCATCTAATGCACCCATTGTCCCCTTTATTTAGAAATACAAATTAATATAAAATATAACAGGCTTGTTGCTTTTACATAATATAATAAAAATACTTACCAGAAATATTTGTCTAAGGTTTCTTTGATGTTCTGATGTGTTTTGCATTTACTCAGAGGATGTCGGCCGTATAACTTTTTTTGCAAATTTCATCATTGCTCGTAACACTTCACGAAAGTTTCTATGAATAGTCTCCGTAGAGTGTTAAAATCTTCGTTTAACTATTCTAAAGCGTTCATTATGACCAATAATTGTCAAAAATATAGTCATCTTCTCCTCGATGGTGACGTTCATACTATCTTGCAACCAATTTTTTTTGTTTAAAATGGTTGCATAATAATATATACGCGTCCTGAGAAAGCCGCATCAATTCAACGCATTGTGTATTCGATTCGCCTAACAATTCTAGCGTATATGCATGTCCGGTTAAGGCGGAAGTGTCATCTCTTATTCGTTCTATTCTTGATGATAGTTTGTATTTCCAATACCAATACATGATCATAAATAGCAAAAGTTCTTCCTCAAAATCCATGTATCACCTTGAAAATAACATATATTGCAAAAACATGAGAAACACATATATCGAACAAGAAAACCACATAAGCATAACATGTTCCAATCCAAAAATAAACATACCATTCTTAACATGTTCCAATCCTAAAATAAACATAACATGTTCCAAAAGATATCATCCCAAAAGCAAAGTGTAATCAAACCTACTAACTAATTCCATATCTAGTCCAAACAATTTTATAAAGTATAATGTAACATAAAGTTTAGCAAACGAATAAACAAACAATAAACATAATTTCTACAAGATCAGTTTATGCATATTTTAGATCCATGAATCTCCCCCCCCCCTCTCTCTCTCTATCTATCTATCTATATATATATATATATATATATATATATATATATATATATCATCCCTTCCATCTCACCAATTGATAGGTATTGTTAACAAACAGAATATGAAAGTGAAAGTAAATAGGTACTCCATTCTAAAATACCAAAAAACAGAAGCTGAAATAGGTGCTCCATTCTAAAATACCAAAAAACAAAAGATGAAAGTCTAGCGTTCCTATGTTTCCTAGACAAAAGAAAAGCTAAAATACCAAAAAACAGAAGCTAAAATAGGTACTCTATTCTAAAGTGAAGCTACTGTTAAGAAATAGAACCAAAATCATCCAAATATACCCTATTGTGTTCAAGTGAAGCTACTGTTAAGGGCGACCGGCGACCGACGATTTTTTCATCCAAAACAGAAGATAGATGAAAGATTGGAGACAGAAGATACCTGATGGAGGCAAGCGGCAAAGCTGTGGAAGGCGACCGACGATGGAGACGGTGGAGGTCTCCGGCAATGGAGACTCGGGAGGCGACAACCGGCCGACCTGGGGAAGGGGACGAGTTCTCGTGAAGGCGATGTTAAGAGGGAATGCGACGGCTGGAAGAGTGGTGTGGAAGGGTAAAGAGGGAACAAATGCAATCTGAATGGTTTAGTGAAGCCCTAGATGCAAAATAGTTAAGAGGTTATTGTAACCATTAAAAGGGTTGTCTTTTTTTGCCAAACAGACCTTACCTCTTACCGATTAAGAGGTTGGCTCATAATGTCACCATTAAGAGCCAAACAAACAGCCCCTAAGTTATTGAGTATCATTCATATAAAAATAATTTTTTTTCTTCATTAGAGAGACCAAACAATTAACTATTTTTTGATTATTTTTACCAAACAAATGTGTGAATTTGTTAATAGAAAATACAATTATTTGGTAACATAACTTTATTTAATTATACCAAACAAATGTATGTTATATATTAATGTGTTACAGTAAGGTTAAAAGTATTAACGACTTCCATTTGAAAAAAGTCAGTGTCAAAAACCGAACTTATATAAAACTAAGACTATAATGACCATAAATAAAATAAAAATTATATGAAAAATATTTAATTATTATTATTATCATAAATAATAACAAAATAATATATTTTTTAATGTAGTTAATTCTTTTATCAAAGAATATATAGTTTTATTAATCCAAAATTACTGAAATACCAAAAAGAGAAACCAAGAAAGATATTTAATAAACCTAAAAGAAAAAAAATATCAAAAGAGGACTAAAAGTACACCAAGGTTAAATGGGGGAGTTTTGATAGATTTAATCTGAAGAACGAAAACAGTAATGAATTGTAAACTATAGGGACTAAAACTACAATAAATTACAAATTATAGGGATGAAAATCGCAATTTCAAAACCCCATGAACGAAAATGACAATCTTTTTTTTTATTAACCTGGATATCCAACCCGCTATGCGAGCCGACTAATCCCAGGGCGACCATCTGCTTTGCAGATAGCCCAGAGTCACTGCATTTGAACCTCCGTGGCCACAAGGGGATTTTTATTTCTCTTTGAATTTGAACATGTGACCTCCTGTTACTTTTGACCTTTGGAACCAAACTCAAACCAATCAGGCACCACCCTTGTGGTTAAATTTCAATCTTTTGCAAATCACATTGACGAAAATCATAGTTTACTCTAAAACATAATACAAATAAATTAAAATAAGAACAAGAGAAAAGACAAAAAAGAACTGATAATGATATAGGGGTTAAGATTATCCTCAACAATGGCCGTGAGTGTCATTGGCCTCAAAATGTGATGGTTGTGTTTTTTTGAACTTTTCTCTGAGGAAATTTATGAAAAAAAATGTTGTTATTTCGTACATTTAACCCTTAAAATTTGACACAACTTTAGAAATGTATAATTATTAAAAAAATTTAAGCAGGGGCGGAACCTTATGGGGGCCATGACCTCCCCACTTTTAGACTCAAATAGTATAATTAAGCTTTTATAAACAAATATGATAAGTAGCTCAATTGATAATCATTTGGGGTTCCATCTTGGAGGTCATCATTTCGAAACCTTTCTTTGCATTTTTTCCAATTTACTTTATATAAATTATTAATATTTAGTTATATGTATTAGTTTTTATATAATATATTAATTATATGTAAATATAAGTTTTTAAAGTAAATTACACCGGTATTACTATTTTTCGGTTAATACTTTGAATGTTTAAGTTTTTAGAGTAAATAATATAATATATTAATTATATGTAAATAATTTTAAGTTGATATTACTATTTTCCTGCTAATACTTTGAATGTTTCGAGTTTTAATGTTACATTAATCAATCTTTTTTTTTAAATTTAACAGCCTGAAAACGAATCATTTGGATTTACAAATTTTTACAATATTATAACATCTCCAACATATTCTTCAAAAAAATTTCAAAATGAATAATTAAAACTTTAATAAAATATTATTTTTCTCTCATAAACCATTAATATTAAGGATTCCTAATCAGTGTGAATATGTTAAAAAAAACTGTCTCTCTCATTTTAATCATTTTTGGTTTACAATCTCTCATGTTTTCTCCATTTTAAAGAATTTTGGAGAGGCTCTTGGAGCAAAAATATGCCTAAAATCTCCATTTTCTCAATTTTAGAAAATCTATTGAAGACGCTCTTATATTTCGGCCCCCTGGATTAGAACGGTCGTGTTCCGCCCCTGTTTTTAAGAGCGTCCCCAACAAATACACAATAAAGATACTCTTATATTTCGGCCCTCCGGATTAGTACAGTCGTGTTCCGCCCCCTGTTTTTAAGAGCGTCCCCAACAAATACACAATAAATTTTCTAAAATAGAATATCCAACATTAATTATATTTTATTAAACTATCCTGTAAAAATTTACATCTAACTTCCAGAGCTATTATATTTTAAATATTTAATATTAATTACATAATTAAAATATTTAATAAATTTAATAAAATATCTAATATTAATTATACATTAAATTTTAATTTTATATATTGACGGTAAAATATTATTTCTCGCATTTAATTATTAAATAATGAATTTTAGAGATTTTTCTAATTTTAAAGAACCATCTTTCTTATGTTCTCTATTTTTACATATATTAGCAAAGATTTTACAGATGTTGTAAGAACATCTCTAACGTATATTTTATAATTCTTCTAAAATAAAGTTTTAGAAATTGAAATTTCTAAAAAATATATTTGTTGTAAAGAATTAAATATTATTTTTTTCTCTATAAAATATGAAATTTTAAATATTTTCCTAAATTTGGAGATTCTCTATCTCTTTTCTTTTTTCTATTTTATCATCTCCTACATTTATGACCTAATTTTTCTAAAATAAAATACCAAAAATCAAAATGTCCAAAAATTTTATCAGTTCTAACATTAACTGTATTATTAAAATATTTAATACTTTTAATAAAATATTATTTTTCTTTCTTAAATATTTATTTTCAATTGATACGTAATGATTAAAATATTAATTTTCTATCCTATATAGCGTTTTTACAGCTTTCTCAAAATTTGAAAATCTTCATTTCCTTTTTCTCCTTTTAGTATATGTTTTAGCGTTACTGTTGGAGCAAAAAAACCATTAAATTTTCTAAATTTCTATTTTAGCATATTTGTTGGAGATGCTCTTATTTTCTTTATTTTAGCATACATTTTAGCATGGCTGTTAGAGGGAAAAAAAACTATAAATCTCCAAAATCTCTATATTAACATAACCATTGGAGCCAAAAACATCTTTAAATTGTTATTTCAACATAGTTGTTAGAGAGGCATAAAACAAGTTTAGCTTTAATAATAAAGTGAATAAACGTTTAATTTGGTGAATAATGTAATATAAAATAGATAATAAAACATTTTATTTTTAAAAGAAAATTTAAAATACTTGGTAAATGCCTAAAAACGTCCCATAAACCTACTATAAACCTTTTGAATATGAAATTTTATTGTATAAACTTAATTACTTTAAAAAGAACTCTCTCTCTCTCACACACACACACACACACACACATATATATATATATATACACACACACACAGGTTGGTTATTATACAACTCTTGACATTTGTACAACCAATATAACTCAATCTCAACCGTCCATTTCATTTGATTAATATGCGATTTCATAGAAGTTTTAATTGTTTCCTAATATAAAGTATTGATCATAATTAACGAACCATATTCATTTTCCATAAATATTCAAATCATAATAAATGAACTCTCATTATTTCCATAAATATTTTAATTTATTGAGTTGCATTGATTGTACAAATACGAAAGATTGCATTTGAAACAAACTATATATATATATATATATATATATATATATATATAATTAAACATTTGCATGCAATTAAGTTGGTGCCACCTAACACTAGCTTGTGGGTGTTAATTTTGTTTTTTACTCCATATAAATACAACCATCTTATTGAGAGAGAGTCGTATGTGGGTTTAGTTTCTTTTATTTCTCCAAATAATAAATAATAAATAATAAATAATTGGGGGTGGAGACTGGAGAGAGATGATGGAGGCATCGGAAGAGAAGAAGAAGAGGAAGATGCAGGGTTTGAAGGCGACGATGATGATGATCGCTACTCAATTGGCAACTGCAGGAATCACCATTTTCTACAAATTAGCAGCAAATGATGGAATGCATATCACCATTTTGATTGCTTATCGCTACTTATTTGCTTCTCTTATCATCTTCCCTCTTGCTCTCTTCATTGAAAGGTACTCTTTTTTCTCTCTCTCACATCATTTATTTACAAAAATATTGTATTAACTTTGAATTCATATATCTTCTGATTTGTAATTTAAAATCACAACAAACCATTAAATTACCATCGAGAAAGACGTAGAATAAAAGAAAAATGACGTTTTAGGTTGTCAGCAAATAATTTGTGAAACAAACCACAAAATGTTGCAATGAAGATATCTTCATTGAATCATCAACAAATCATAAGAATTTTTCCTTTCCAATCTGATTTATTGAAATTTTAATTGATTTATTTTATTTGTGAATGTTGCAGAAACAAAAGACCCAAGTTAACATGGAAGATATTCTTTCAAGCTTTTGTTTGTGCAATTATTGGGTAAGTCATATGTGCTACTATTACATCTAATGAAAATACACGTAATTAAATGAGATTTTAATTAAATCCATTAACTCATGATCTAATTAAAAAGAAAAATTAAGATACGTGAATCACATAGATTCATATATGAACATATAGTTTATATGTAAATCACATATATTCATATATGAACCCGTTTTGTCGCTTATTTGTAAAAGTTATGAAATTATCCCCTCTATTTTTTGAATAGCCACAAATTTTGACCGGTCAAAGCCATAATTTTTGACATGTCAAAGATGCAATTAATTCATATGTGAAATTGTTAATTAGTTCACATATGAACCCGTTTGCCGCTTATTTATAAAAGTTACGAAACTACCTCTCTATCTTCCGCATACCCATGCGAGCAATAATCCAGTGCTTCACGATCAAAGCCACAAATGTTGACCAGATGCAGTGTTAAGATCATTTCTTTACTTTTCAAATATTTACCATTTCTCAAGAGAAATTTTCCACAAATTTGAATGAATGCTATATGAAACTTATGCCTACTATATTTATGCCTTTTTCTCTTAGATTTTGTTTGTTTTACATGATTGTTTTTTAGAGATTTGAATTGGAATAAATTTGAAATCATTAGTGTGCTTAGTTTGTAGGATTTGTAATGGAATTGAATTCCGTTATTTATATAAAAAAAAATTATTAAATTTTTATTAATCGATTATTACAAAAAAAAAATATGATTTTAACATTTTTTTTAAAACCTTGATTCATACAATCCTAAAAAATCTGTGAAATCCCAAGCACCCCCTAAGGATTTCAAAATTATATATTTGTATGATTTCATTAAATCTTAGTATTTCAATTCCGAACAATCCAACAAACCAAACATTGAATTGGAATGGATTTGAAATCCAAATCAATTCAATTCCTACAAACCAAACACAACCTTACGGCCCATTTGGTTTGATGAAATGTTTTTTTAGTGATTTGGATTTCATGGAAGGATTTGGAATTAGTGGGTTTGGATTGGTCATGATTTGAAATGTTTGAAGTGTTTGGTTTTTAAGATTTGGAATAAAATTGAATTTTAATCTTTATAAATAAATTGTAAAAACAAATTATAAATAATTATAAAAATAATTAAATTATCTTATTATTAATTGATTATTGAAAAACACACATTTTTATTTTTTAACATATTTTAAACATTATTATATACAAATAATTCAAAATCCCAACCACGCCCATGGGATTTCTAAATCCATGTTTACGGATTTCAATAAAATCCACGGATTTCAAATCTAGAAAATCCTTCAAACCAAACATGAGATTAGAATGAATTCCGATTCCAAATTCCTCCAAAACCAATCCAATCCTGCAAACTAAAAACGTGACCTCAAAAGTACATTAACGTTTTCCAAGTCGAAATAATGCAGGCTTCCGATGGTGCAACTTTTATATGCCGAAAGCTTAGTTCTAACTTCCGCAACATATGCTGCAGCTATTTCCAATCTCGCCCCTCCCTTCACCTTCGTCATTGGTGTTTTGTTCGGGTAAAACATTTTGCACATTTGTTAATTTGGTATGAATATGATCACACAATATATAGTTATACATTTTAACTTCAATATCCGTCTAATCATTTTGTACCAAACCATTCAACAACTATCAAACAATCCCTTAAATGTTCATAAAAAAAGACACGTAGTTTTAACAATTGATGAATTTTGTACGGAAAAGCACGGAGAAGGTGAAAATAGGTACAAAGGGAGGGAAGGCAAAGGTGGTTGGAACCCTTGTGGGGGTGGTTGGAGCCATGGTTCTTACGTTCTACAAAGGTCGTCAGCTCAACATTTGGTCAACTCATTACAACGTTTTGCATGGCGATGGACACGTGGCATCAACCCATAAGACTTCCACTCATCATCTCATTGGCTCTCTGTCAGCACTCGGTTCTTGCCTTTCTATTGCCCTTTATTTAACACTTCAGGTACAATTTTTTTTTTATCTAGAGTAAACTACAATTTTAGTCCTTATAGTTTGTCGAAATTAACATTTTTGTACGTAGTTTTGAAATTACGAGATGGTTATCATGGTTTGTAAAAAGGTTAAAAAATTTCCGTTGTTTAATGGCCGTTAAAAATTTTATGGTAGACGAGGGACATTTTCGATTTTTTATCGATTTTTTTATCTTTTACTCAATCAAAACCGATTTTATGATTTGGTTTATGTGGTTTTTGATTGGGTAATGATAAAAAAAAATCAATAAAAAGACAAAAAAGTATCTCTCATTTGACGGAAAATTTTAACTATCGTTAGAGGGAGGGATCAAATCCAAACGTTTTCACAAACCATGATGGTTATCTTGTAATTTTGAAACTGAAAGGATGAAATGTGTTATTTTTGGCAAATCATATGAACCAAATTTTTAGTTTACTCAAATATATGTAATAATAAACTACGTTTTTTGTCCTTTATGATTTGTTGAAATTTATTATTTGTCACTTATATTTTCAAAATTACAATTTTAGTTCTTGTAGTTTATAATTCTTTGCTTTTTTTTATCCATGTGGTTTACAATCAAAGTTGTCCCTTAACATGTTAAATATGAAATTTTGAACAGGGCTCCAAAATTTTGTGGCCCAATTTTACATGTGTTTAGAATGTAGGGTTTAGATTCAGTTCGTTAATCGTTTAGATTTAGCACATTTTTGTGCTTAACATGAATATCTGTTATCTCATTTATGTAATTTAATCAAAACATTTGGATGTAACAATGCCTACAAAAAGGTTGGAACATCTATGTTTACAATTCTTTTGCCTTTTTCGTGCATATGGTTTACAATTTATTGTTACACTTTTTCCCGTATTTAATTGTAATGAATTGCCTCATGAACAAAAACAACAATAAGTTGCAAATTATAATAACCAAAACCATAATTTCATAATTATATGGATAAAAACTTTAAACAAACAAGAGGGACAAAAATCGCTATTGTATCTGATATTATTAACTTACTGATAGTTATATTTCTATAACATATTTTTTTAATAAACAGGTTAAATTAAGTGCCGTTTATCCATGCCATTATACAAATACGTTTTTGATCACTGCAATGGGTTGCATACTATCGCTTGTTTTTGCTCTTTGTGTCGAGAGATCTTGGAGTCAATGGAAGCTCGGTTGGAACATCAGACTGCTTGCCGTTTTCTTTATGGTAAATAATTATCTTTGAGTTGTTTTGATCATCTGATTAATGTGAAACTCATTAAATCTTGATTCACATGTATGTGTGTCACAGGGAATAGGCTCAACGTTAACGATTCTATTCCTCACAACAGCAATACATCTACAAGGCCCGTTATTCGCGGCAAATTTTAGTCCTTTGTCGCTTGTATTCGTGGCAATAGGTGGATCTCTTCTACTTGACGAAAACTTGCATGTGGGAAGGTAACATTTTGCATAGGACGCATAAGCAATTAATCATGACATTTAGACATTTTCTACTATAATCCTAATTTTGTAGTAGTGAACACCACATTTGTACACGATATGAACTGCTAATGTTGTTTTGGATAGTTGAAATGTGAACAAAAACTAAATGATTACATAATAACATTTACAGCGTGTTAGGAGCCGTGATAATCATAGTTGGGTTGTACATACTCTTATGGGGTAAAAGCAATATGATGAGAATGTCCAAGCAAATGCCAACGACGAGCTCAAAAGATGGGAACGAAGCCCTAACCATCAATGCTGCCATGACCGCTCTTGATACTGTGCATGTGGCTCGTACCTCCCTTTCGACTACCAATGAAGACAACGAGATGCCATTGTCTACAAGGGAAAAACAGGAGGAGCAAAAAGTTACTAAAAAATAAATGGTAGAAAATGAGAAATTTGCATGCTTCGTTTGGATGGTGAAAAGATGTTGAAAGGGTTTGGTTTCTATTTGCTAGTAACCTATGTTATCTCCCATTAGAAATTTGTCGGTCGTTGATGGATATTACTATTTATATTGATTGTTTATTTGGAAATGCTATTAGAATGATTATATATCAGTATGCGGATATATAGGGATGGGTTTCATTGGAAACTATAAGCTCGTTGTGAACTCGAGGAACCAGTTATTCATAATGAATAACACAAAATAATCATGAATATTTCACGAATATCATTCATTTTCATTTCTTTTTATTTAATGCATTTTTATCATTAGTATCACATATTCCTATGGGGGATAAGTTTCTTCATTAATATTTATCATGATGTTCATCATAAGTAATTTTTATTATTAAATGTTTTTCATAATGTATAGTTGCTTCCATGGGTTCTCAATGAATTTGTGGTTCTCTCACACACACACACACACACACACACACATATATATATATATATATATATTATATTATATTATATGTGTGTGTGTGTGTGCAGAGAGAGACGTCTTTCTATTACAAACCCAATAAATGTTATAAATCAGTTTTCATGTGTTATTTCATATAAAGGACAGAAAAGAAAAGAAGGATGTTTCCAATGACTAAAGCAATTGTTATTACAAGAGTAATTCGTGTTATAGTTTGTTGGATCAATCGTTTTTTTGGTTATTGATCAAGATTTTACTTGCGACTTGTTCTTTGATAACTGTATCGGATTGTCCATAATTACAATTTCTGGTATTTCATTGGAAAAGCATTTGAAAGGTTGATTATCGAGCATCCGGGGTGTGGATAACCTTGTATGGTCGAATTGTGGAATGGTGTAGCCATAGCCATGGGGAATTAATTGGTAAGCCATGGATATATCGTTAATAGTCTAATTTTCTATAAGTAAGGTCTCAATCCTAATGTTAGATATGTTGACAATGGAGGAGCAGATGGTAAAACAGGGACCGTTGATTTAGGTTTGTGAAAGGGGTCACTTAACCCGAATTTCAGTGATGGTTTCGGGCCTTGGTTGTGCTCCAGGGTTTCTGGATTTTAGCTTTGGATTTGGTCTGAATTCTAATGAAGATCCACAAGCTTCACATTCTAGATTGGACTTTCATAGTGACCAATCTAGATCGGGTTTTGAAGGTGACCTATGGGATGTATCTAATGGCCTAGCTAGTGGACTACAGTCTGTAAGCGAAACCACTAAGAGCATCCACAGCGGTAACTTTTCAAGGTTCATGAACCAGTTCATATATTGAAGCTTCCTTGGGATATGCCTTTTCAGAGCCGCCTACCTATCACCGACTGGCTAGAGATGAAACAAGAGCTATCAAGAACAGGGCGGGATGGCCATAGGGGTCTTTGGGGGCCATAGTCACCCTGTTTTTTATGTCCTAAATAGCTTAATGCCTTTATGTGCTCCATTTAACATTTAAAATATATAACTTTTTACTTAGGTCCTTACAGCCTCCGGCTAATACATTTATCCGACAACTTCAAGGGACCAATTCTTTCACTATTAATTCCACAACACTCGCCCAAAACCGACTAATAATAATTGAAGTTAGAATTGGTTATAAGTTACATTAATGAACTCAAATTTAGAATTGACAACTGATAGAGAAACAAATAGAACTAGCTCTAGGATTTCAATTGGAATTCGATACATGACAAAACTTCGTCAACTAATTCATTGTATGTGGTCAAGGATAGTGGTCGTGTGAGACCTAATCACCTAAATCTAAATCAGTAAATTGTGACCATGCGCACTCTCTATCCCCTAGTAAACTGTCTCAAGCCTAAAACCTCCATGAAATCGAGCCTCTACAAGTTCTAGACACATTGTGATTTGAAACTCTACGAAATCAAAAATATTTGAGATTTTTAAATTTAATGTACTTTTAACATGTTATAACTTTAAATAGTGTATTTTTGTAATTTGGAAAATAGATTAGTGATTAGGTCCGACCACTGTGGTTAGAACTTAGAAGTAGGGGTGAGCAAAACCCGAAATATCCGATAGAATCAGGCCAGAAAATCACCAGAATCCAATCCCGAAACCTTATACAACCCGAAACCCTGTATTTTCCTCGGGTATGGAGAATTGATTGGGTATCCTACTTTGCACCATGACCCGTCTGACGACCCGACATTTCATTAACTATTATATATATATATATATATATATATATATATAGGG
>NC_037544.1:7339175-7352784 GCF_001531365.2 Cynara cardunculus var. scolymus
CCAACCCCACCCCAGTTGCTCCCTCCTAATTAGAAGACTTGGGTTTTGCCCCTGTTGAGGAAGCATACGGTTGTTCGTGAGGTGTACAAGAATAGGTCGTTCTTTTATAACATGTTTGTGAAAGAAAAGCGAGGCTCACACATTTTTCTAATAAAAATATTAGAAAATGTTATGGTTTAATTTCTTCTGTGTTTTTAATTACTAAAATATATCAGTTGTATAACTAGCTACATTTAACAAAAATAATTATTTTTTATCCACAAATACTTTTTCATTTGTAGAAATCAGGACGTTCCATAATTAAAGGTGAAAGGTCTATGAAATACTCAAGAAAAAACATAATTGATTTGGCAAAAGAAGAAAACTGGTGTGACAACGCCATGCCTCTTTGTAGGTTCATGACTACAAATGCTTTAATTATTATAAATCACTCGTTTAAGCTATTTATCTAAATGTTTACCTGATAAGTGTTTACTAATAATAGTTAACATTCTCACTTACCATACTAAGTATGATTCTAATATATGAAAATGAAATTGTATGTAACAATTTACCCAATAAGCACTTACCTCACAAAATATGATGGATCACAAAATATGTCTTTTAAAAATATATTTTCCAAAACATGATTGAGGGAAAACAAGTTTTCTCATCTTGATCCATAATTTTTATTTTTATTTAATAATTATTTTTTTATATTTGGTAATTATTTTTTATTCTATATTATAATAATTATTTTGTGATACCACTAACAGAAAAATCCAAGATACACCTCCGCATATTGTTGGTCCTACCACACCAAACGTACCTCATGTTTTTGGATATATGGGTATTAATAGATCTCCTTAGGCTCAAGCTTTCTCGGTTGATTTTGGGTTCGTACATTTTGCGAAATGGGTTACTCAAAATAACGCATCAGATAGATGTCTTTTCCCGACACTTGTGCTCTCGTGGATTTTTGGATTCTATGCTCCAGTGCTACAAGTCTACAACACACGTGACATCTGGTCTATGCATGGGAACGGGGCGGGGACCTCAACCCCGATTCCCGTCTCCGATTCCTCATTTCCATATCTGCTGGGATTATGATCACATCCTCATTCCTATACCCAACTGGTTATAGAATTTGAGTGTCATTTACACATATTTTTATTCCCTTTTAGAATGTATTTTCCTCTTTATATTCTTGTTTATTCATTTATTTTTCATTTAAAGCTCATGAGCATCAAAATTTGTATTTTTGTATTATTTTTCTTCACATTTGGTTAAATGGTAGAAAGTGGACAAAATAGTATAACGCACCTCGTGGTAGTGGTCACAACCAACACTAGATAATATAGTGGGCATAATAGTTGACCACTCTAATCCAATAACAACATATGAAGTTGCTAAGAGATCCCGAATCAAGTGGATGAGTTGTTTGTTTATTTCTTAATAGTTTTATTAAGAGACAACCTTTGAACCATTAAGAGGTGAATTTTGTTTAACAAAAAAAAATATGTCTCTTCATGGTTCTAAAACCCTCTAAATGATTTTGTACCATGGGCCTCCCTTAACCATTCAGCGTTCTAATTTGATTGTAAACAATTACCAAATCATTATATTCTATTTTGCACTATACCATGAGAGTCTCTTAATCATTCTAACCACTTAATTATTCTGCACCAAACCATTCAACAAATATCAAACAACCATTTAATGTTTACTAAAAGCATTGTTAATATTATGCTTATGATAATCATCTAGTTCACAATCTTAATTAAGTAGATTAAAGTTACTAACTTACAAATATTCAATTGCAAATTGGGTCATTATATTCTTGCTTAGATAAGGAAGCTAGAACTTCTAGCATCAAACAAAACAGAAGTCACTACAACCAAATTTGCCATTTATAATATCCATAACATTTCTGTTTTTGATAAATTTAGAACAAAAACGACTGTACCACTTATATAAAAAGATGTTACAATAAGTTGTTAAGAAAATTGGACAACCTAACAAGTTCTACTATCATGAAACAATAGGACAAAAGCAGACACTTAGTAATGTTTGTTTTTTAAGCGGTGATGAAGTCTGATGTATTATTTTACTTCTGATTAATAAAATGTGGTATTGAAGTCTGAAAGCATAATCAATAAGACTGTTTGTTTTTAAAAACGGATAAATGACTGAATATTTATAATTGTCTATTTTACTCCTCATAATATAAGTTATATTTTTTTTATAAATAAATAAGATAATTATGAAGAAATCTTTTGTAACTATTACATTTATTTTCAAATAATAAAATTGTATGCAATACCTATTTATTTCAACATATTTTCAACAATTTTAACTATTTATTCACAACTATTATGAATTTTTTTATAAAAAAAAACAGAACTCATAATAAGATAAATGACATAGTATTTAATTGTTAGAATATCATTATTGATTTATTAATATATATTAGAAGAATACTCGTACAATGTAATTAATGAGATACATATCAATTTTAATGTTTCGTTTTATTTATTTTTATCTTAGTCGGTTTTATGTGGTTTTGAGAAGACGATAATATTTTTATTTTTGAATAAAATATAAATATAAAGATATCATAAAAGTTTGAAAAAAATGATATTAGTACCAAACTAATTATTTAAATTTTCTCTTTTTTGTATATTTCTTTAATTCATTTTTTTATTTTTGGTTTAATGATATAATATTTTATAAAGATAAAAATTAAGTATTTTGTTGGAACCCAATGATTATCCTAATTATATTTTAGATTTTTTATATTTAAAATGAGATGTTTATAATTTATTTGATTATGTTTATTTGCAGTTAGTTACACGAATTCAAACATGGAGCTTTAGTAAGTTGTAGTTACGCACAGTTTACTTGTAATTTTGATTTTGGAGTAATATGCATCAACAAACAGTACTTCATGCATAAAAATGGTTTTTAAGAGTTTTTATCAAATATTTTATAATATAGTATAGATAATTCAGATTTTATTTTTAATTTAATCATGTATTAAATATTTTTAATAAATAATAATTTACCAATAAATTAATTAACAAAATAAAATAAATGAATTAAATAAAAAATCTATTAAAAATTGGACCATATAATATTGTCTATATGCATTGCAAAGCTAATGAAGATTCTATAAACAGATTTAAGGAAATAAGATTGTGTTGAGGAGGGGGGGGTGTTTGGGATTGTTTATTTGAAACAAGTTATGTTATTTTACAAAAACACTTATTAACTTATTATAAGTCAAAAGGGTTTAACTTCTTCAAAAACTCCTTATTACCGGTTTGGCACCGATATAAGTTGTTTATTCAAACACTCAAAAATGTTTATTACCATTGCTATACCGGAATAAGTTAATAAGTTGTTTTTATAAGCAATACCAAACACCCCCTAAGACATGAGTTTATCTATTATCCAATAAGAAGAATGTAAGAGGTTTAAAACTCTTATCATCGAAAAAATACAAACGGTCTGATAGGCTAACCTTTCATTAGGTAAGACATAAGTGAATAAAAAACAAACGACACGTAAAGAAATAATTAATTGTCTTGTTAGTTTTTTTATAAGACATCTCGAAATGTGTCCTATAAAAATGGTGACACAGAAATTGCAAACCATTGAACAATCAAAAAGACGTGTTTATAAGAAAGTGTTACATTTTATTATAAACAACGTATTTATTTTGAAATAATATATCATATTTGTTTAAAAAAACATATATATTACTTGAGAATATTTAATTTACATACTATTTATTCTGGGAAGTTAATTAAAATAACCATTTTCAAATGTTGGTTATATCTCTTAGTCATTTCTTTCCCAATATTTTAAAAATGTCAATGGGTCCGTAAATGGCACCTCTTCAATTTGCGAAGAGCTCAAAGTGTAAAAAATGAAGTTTCTGAACCAGATCCGCAAGTACAGGGACAAATCTGTAAATTAGGCCCAACATCTCGGCAAGTGTTGGAAGTGTCACTTACAACCAATATCTAATTTATTGATTTGGTCCCTTTATTTACGGACTTGGTTCAAAAAACTTTTTTTTAATACTTTGACCCCTCCGTAAATTGCAGATGTGCCATTTGCGGACCTAGTGATATTTTAGTGATTTTAGGAGATAAATGGCTAAGAACTTAAATCAGTAGCCTAAAATGGCTATTTTAAATAAACATCTCTTTTATGTTTTTCAAGATATACTAGTTGTGTACCTGCGCAATGCGACAGAAGCCGTGAATTTTTAATGGTTTTAAAGTTTCACTAGTTTTATTAGAGAAGATTTAACGATAATATAATTTACACTTGGTCTTTACATATTAATACAATTTGAATAAATAAGAGTAATGGTTCCAATTACAGTCTATCGATGAAAAAAATTATATGACAGTTTCAAATTCAATATATTAAAATCCAACATATTTAAACGACTCTACAAATGTGTTCGATTTACACCAAGAACAAAGAATCAAGAGAGCGAGACCGAGACCGAGAGTTCTAGAGCAATTGAATGGGAGAATTTTTAATAACTCATGGTGAATATCAGTTTGAATCTTACATTAGGGGATGGGGAGAAGACATAGAGGTATGAGAGGGTGAATGCATGAGTGAAATGTGTCAAAAGTATCTTGGGAACATGAAAAGAAAAGGTAATAATGTGCATTGGTAACTTGTACTATATGTTATTTTAATTGTAGATTGAGAAATTTTCAGTGTGGATTCATAAAGTAATAGTATTTAATGCATTATGTGTTGTTTGTTAAGACTTTGTGCATAAATGTATAATACTTTGTGCATTAAAATTATTTTTAAGACTTTTGATAAATCTGATTTATAAGGTAATATAGATATATCAAATTGAAAAGCATAAAAGAGATGTTTATTTAAAAATAGCCATATATATATATATATATATATATATATAAATCATGTTTCAAATGTAACTCATTACATTTCTACAACCAATGCAATCCAAATCAATTAAGATATTTATAAAAATGAAAGTTCATTTATTATGATTTGAATATTTATGAAAGATAAATAGGGTTCATTAATTATGATCATTGCTTTATATTAAGAAACAATCAAAACTTGTATGAAATTACATATTCACCAAATTAAATGGACGGTTGAGATTGAGTTGTATTGTGTGTACGAATGTAATGGGTTACATAATTAATAACTCACCTCTCTCTCTCTCTCTCTATATATATATATATCTATATATCTATATATATATATATATATCTATATATATATATATATATCTATATATATATATATATATATGAGCATTCAAATAAAAACCACTCAATTTGTACAAACCGTGAAAACCTCATTCAATCAATCATAATTTTTCATTTTTGTTCATTTTTTTGTAATTATGAGAGGTTGATTAACCATTTTTATTGTGGAGGGTGTTAATCATGGATATTATCATATTCATTATTTTAGTTTTAGAGAAAATTAATGAAACAGTTTCATTAAAATTTCATTAAATATTATATGAAACAATTTCATAACCATATATGAAACAAATTCATAAAAAAAGTATTATATGAAACAATTTCATAAAAAATTTTCATAAGATTAAACAATGAAATCGACGTATGAGGGTGATTTGTACGGTTTACATAAATGAGGGCGGTTTGTACGGTTTACATAAATGAGGGCGGTTTTCATTTGATCGCCTCATCTATATATATATATATATATATATATATATATATATATATATATATATATGTATGTGTGTAGGTTCAAATGAAAAGCACAACTATTTTTTTTATTAACGTGGATATCCAACCCGCTATACGAGCCGACTAATCCCTGTTTTTTTGCAGATAGCTCGGAGTCACCGTATTTGAACCTCCGTGGCCACAAGATGATTTTTATTTCTTCTTAGATTTGAACCTGGGACCTTCTAATACTTTTGACCTTTAGAGCCAAGTTCAAACCAATCAGACACCACCCTTGTGGTTAAGCAGAACTATTTTGTCAAGATGAGAACAAATTGCTGTTGATCAAAATTTAGGAAGTGTTTTGATTTGTTATAAGGAATGAGAATGCAAATGAAAATGAAAAACCAATGACAACTTTAATGGGATCTCTTCCTTCTCCGATGACTCTTTTACATAACCTTAACCCTAACTCCTCCGATGACCAGTTCACAGATAACCCATCAATTTGAAACTCATATATCCATTTAAAAAGGATGGATTTTGAAGCAAATCAGAGTTTGCAAATGAAGGAAGAAACTCTACAGATTGATGCATGATTTTACCCATCTGTTTTGAATGTGCAGAGGAAGAGATGAAGGAAACTCCATGCATGCCATTGTTGACCACCCAAGCATTTGATATTGATTGAGAATATATGGAGACATTTAATTTTTCCATTCAAACCAGATTTTAATCATTTCATTCTTATTCCATGTTTAATGAGTATCATTTTTATTTAATACCTCCAATCAAACGCTTTCCTTAAAAACTAATCAATGCTTAAAACATAAATATATTGGGTTTTAACTTTATGCATATACATTTTATTCATCATGAATATACTACAGTTTTAACTTTTACATACTTTAGTTTTTCTTTCTTTTTCTTTATGGGTTATTGCTTAACCTGGATGAGTTCCCGACTCGTCTTGATAGATTTTCCTAATCTTTCTCGATAAAAGTTAAAAGTGGTGGATTATGGTTTTACACAAACAAACATACAATAAATTAATCAATAAGTTCTCAATCGGTCTCGATGAAAAATGAAGGTATTATGTTATGATTTAAGATACAACCTGATATGTGTTGAGAATTTAACACATAAAGCACTCGTTTTACGTCTTATTAGTTAAAATAGTTTACTTCCATTCCCACTTTGAGCCATTTTGATTAATTTCTTTATACCTTTATTATTATGGAGCTAAATATTGTGGTTGACTTGTTGGTACTCAAGGAAGAAGCTAATGGAGAGTTTTTGWTAAACAGCAGGATGCTACAGCATTGGAGCAGCAGCGATCTGATACATGCGCGGCTTTTTGGAGAACTTATTGATTAAGTTGTTTCCTTTTTGAGCTTTGTGGAAGACAGCTGGAAATTGCTGGAATCTGAGATTAAAACTCTTGTTAGAAATATGTACTTTCTAGTTCCTTTAATTGTACTTTGTAATTAGTTTTAGGAAGTTTAGCCTCCAAGATTTGTCTTTTTATCTTTTAGTGCCTCCTTTGGGCATAAAAGGAGGGCTTGGAGTTCCATTTTCATCATCCATTTATCCATCAAAAACATTAGCTAGTGTTGAAATCAAGCATCTCCAAGGGTGATTTTTAGTAATCTCTTGAGTTCTTCATCTTTTTCTTCTTTAATATTCTCGTTTTTTATTTTACGTTATTTATTTTACGTTCCTTTACGATTATTGTCATTTACATTCCGTTATTTATTTTCTCGCAATTTACATTCTCGTCATTTATTTTCTCGTAATTTACATTTCCGTCATTTATTTTCTCGTTATTTACTTTATGCAATTTACGTTTATGTCTTTATTTTCCGTCATTTATTTTTTTAATTTCCGTTATGAGTAGCTAAGCTTTTATAGCTTGGGTGTGAGACGGAAATGTGAGATTTTCAAACCGAATGAAAGTAGCTAAGTGTTTTCATAAACGACGTTCCATTGTTTCATTCGAGTTTTTATAAAACCAAGCACACTTCTTGACGGGTTGATCACTTTGAAAGTGTTAAAGTGCGATGGACTTAGAGATAAGCCATYAATAAGCACGTCAACTTGGATGACATAAGAGGTAGACTTGAGAAAGTTGCCGACAAGGAGACTTGTCATTTATGTTTTCAAACTTAGCTCCCGACGGGTTGGTCGCTCTTCAAAAGTGTCAAAGTGTGATAGATTCAGAGATGAACTATCAAGAACACGCCAACTCGAATGATATGGGAATCGACTCGAGAGAGTGATTTTTAACAAAGAGATTTGTTTATCCATATATTTTGAAAACACCATCGTGTCACTATCGCCGGTCCGGACACCGCATAGAGATATGGATGGAAAGCTATAAGATAGTGCAATGGTGAAGTCCGAGAGGAATGCCTTCAAAATAGATGGTGGAACTTAGTATCGAAACACTACTTGCTGTAGCATTCTTATCGCATTGGCTGCTGAAATTTGTGTTTGGGTCTCACCTTAAGTCTTACACCTTTGCTTCTTTTATATATTATGTATTCTGTTTGGATTCACCTTACAATCAAACAAAAGTCTTCAAAATCGTCATCTGAATCATCTCTTTCATTGGACTCTAATCTAACTTTGGCTACAATCTCTGTAGACAATAATCCGGTACTTGTACCACTTTATTACTTGGAAAGACGACGTTGGGCCGTATTGTATACTTGCTTTGTGGCCCAATTTCATTAAGTCTAAAGGTGTGAAAGACAACCACACATTAAATCGATGGATGGGTTATTGATTAGTCGTGATTGGTCTCAATCGGTGTCCACGGGTCCCTATGGGTTATCAATCGATCTCAATATGTTCTTGATTGGTCTTGATGGATTTCTGATCTATCTCGATAAAAGCTGAAAGTGGTAGCCTATGGTTTTACACACATAAGTCAATTGATGAATTATCGACCTTTCTTGATCGGTCCCGATGGGATCTCGATCGGTCTCGATAGGTTTTTTCTCGGTCTCGATGGCTTATTGATCGATCTCAATGGGTCTTGGTTATGGTGATGAAGAACGCGATGACTTACGACGTTGAAGAAAGTATTAAATAAAGGTGATGTCGAGTTATAGACTTACGGTGTCGAGTTGTTGTACACTTGAACGTACATAAATATTCATAATGAATATAACACACACACACACACACATATATATATATATATCATTTCACGTAAAAACGGTTAAAACAGGGGGGAAAAACTATATCGAGATTGATGTCACTTCGCAAAACATGTTTTTAAATATTATCACTTTGAATTCCAAGGCTCGATAAATATTCATAATGAATATTGATGTTTTTAAATATTATCACTTTGAATTCCCGTAGCCTAATGGATGCCCTAAAGCGCTCATGGTATCATTATGAATATACAAACCAAAACTATGAAAGCCTAGAAATATACAGACCTAGTTGAGATATGATATAACTGCATCGCAATGCATAAGAAGACGAAGTAATAGATCGTTGTAACGAGTAGTTGGATCATAGTATCTTACCATAAATATGGTTGCATGCGTAGCAACACCAACTATGAGAAATCCACAAATCCACACACATATATATAGGAAAGAGTTCAAACGAGAACCCATGTGATTTATGAGAATGCGAGAATAGCCTACCAACCAAGTAATGTGATAACAATCAAAATTAAGAGATTTTTTCAATCTAAAATAATATTAAAAATAATTTAAAAGGTTTTGGGAGGCGAAAGGGTAATTGTTGGTCCCGTAAGGGTCTACAAGAATAGAAACAGTTTGTAGAAGGGGGGGATGAATACAAACACAGTATTTTCAAATTTAAAATATATATTGATAGAGAAGACCAATACAGATTTTACAAGACTGTTTGCGGAAAGATAAGGTAATGAAAACCTATCTAAACAATCTTTGGTTACACACAGAGCTTTAGCGAATACAAGAAAAGAGAATTCTAAAAGAAAGATCCTTTACTTAAGCTAGAAGATGTTTGAAGTAAGAATAAGGTTAGAGAGAGATGCGCGCTCTCTGCATGGAGAAGAAACACTTATATTTATACCCAATGCATTAAATGATCATTTAATGCAATATGGTAGGTTTAGAGTGCGTGTCAAACCTTAAGAGGAAGGCTTGTCCTTTGCTACAGTGAATAGTACAAAAGCACTATTTCTGAGAAGACATCATTGCCTAAAGTTGGTGGACAAAGAGTCCACTAATCGGCTCCGTATTGTACTAACTTTTGTAAGGGTATGGGTTTGTCCTTTGTGTGCATAAGGACAAGACAACAACAATCGTGCTAAGCAAGCTTCCTTTGATCGCTGAATGCTGGAATGACCTAGAGGTCTCATCATCATTCGCTGAAGCTAGAGCATTCTTCACACATGAATAGACAGACTTGTAATCACTGAATACCGCTTCAGATCACGTACTCGCCAGTCTCTAATCTTCAGTTTCATTCTTCGACGTTTGCTGAAGGATCTTTGGTGTGAGTGTTGTCTTCTTGAAGTATTGTTGTCTCTGATGAATTTACAATGCAAGTTCTTCAGCGATCACTGAACATACTCAGTGATGATCGATGGAACTGAAAATACAGAAACACAATTACAACGTGAAAGAAAAAAGGGATTATCATCAAATCACTGAGAGAGAGGATCAACAGTATTCTTGGAATTCGAAGTGATAATATTTAAAAACACGATCTAAAAAGACTCTGATCATTTAGGAACTGATAACATTATGGGCTACGATGGTTATATTGGTTAATAGAGGAAGAAGGTGTTATAAGTTTTAAGAAGATAGGAGGAAGAAATCGAACAACAAGAAGCTTGAGAGAGAAGTTTGCAGAGACAATTGATTCAAGGTTTGCTTATCACAAAATTATCACACTTAGAACATGAATCTCTCACAGTCGCTTGATGTTAAAATAGTTTGGTTCGATTAAGGTACGAGTATCACACGGTCATCACAAAAAATCCGACTACAATCCACCAGTTCGACTAGGGTTAACGTATCTACTCGATTCGTATTTGGGTGTGATAATCATGTGATATGTTAACCTAAAGACGAATCGATTTTCACGAGATACGATTCGTATTTGGGTCCGATACAATTTGTTCGGTTCGATTAGGTTTCACCATCATACGATTATCACAAACCAATCATGCATAAATTATCACACGATTATCACTTGATACGACTGCACTTTGTTCGGTATCACAACCCTATTGATTATCACATTGTTATCAATACCCAATGGATACAAAATGATTGTGATGAGAAATTTGGTTGTTGTATCGATTACGTTCACGATTATCACACTGTTATCATATCCAATGGATACAAAATCACCGTGAGGGGAAATTTGGTGGTTGTATCGATTAGGCTCACGATTATCACATTGTCATCACACAATTATTACATTGTTATCATATACAATGGATACAAAATAACCGTGATGGAAAATTTGATGGTTGAATCGATTAGGTTCACGATTATCACACTGTTATCATATACCTAATGTATACAAAATGACTGTGATAGAAAATTTGTTGGTTGAATCGATTAGGTTCACAATTATCACACTGTTATATCAAGAGATTTTGAAACTTCAGATACGATGGGGAGAAAATGATGGACGCTCTACTCAACATGATCGATCTCAAGCTAAAATGATGGGATAATTTCAATTAATTAAAATAAGATAAAAACTATAAAAAATACTTAATTACATTACTACTCTTAATGATTTATTTTTATTTAGTATAACTTAAATTATTGCTTAAAAAGGTTTGAAGCCCACAAGTGTTTTCGCATTCTCGTAAATCACAGGGGTTCTCGTTTGAACTCCCCCCTTACATATATATATATATATATATATATATATATATATGGTTCACGTAAGACCAGATATATATATATATATATATATATATATATATATATATATGGTTGGGTTCACGTAAGACCAGCCTCTTTTCGTGAGACATGTGAGACCACAATTTTACACTTGAAACTTCACAACAAAATGTTGTGAAGGTAAAAAAATTCCGAACTTTCATAGCAAAAATACTGTGAATTTTATATTCGCAGTGTTTTACTGTGAAATTTCAAGTGTAAAAAGATAGTCCCACGGGTAGGGGTGCTAAAAAACCCCACCAATCCGATCAATCCGATCAACCTAACGCGAAATAACTTAACTTGAAGCAACCCGATGTCTAATCGAGTTGTAAAATTTTCAAACTGTAGATATTGGATTACTATTATTTGAACCCAACCCAACCTGATGAACCCGGTATCTTTTTATTTATATTTCAATTTAATATGATTGTTGAATTTCTATTAATATATATACATTAGACAATTACACTATCACGTACTCTCTATACACATATTCTCAATCTATTCACATCTCTATATAATTCATTCGTATATATGTAAATTGAGAAAATTAACTGGATGCGATATACATAAGAAGTATAGATAAGTTGTATCAAATGTTTGATGATGAAAAAGACATTATGAGTAGATAAAATAACATATTCAAGGTTAGAAAAATATTTTAATGTACCCAAGTATCAACCCGACCAACTCGTACGATTTGGGTTGGCTTGGGTTGCACTTTAGTTTGGGTTGGGTTGGATTAAGATTTTTCAAACCACAAGCATCGGGTTGGGTTGTTCAAATGTCTTCAACCCAATCAACCCAACCCATGAGCACCTCTACTCATGGGTCTCACGAAAACATGATGGTCTCACATGATCCCAAGTCTCTCTCTCTCTATATGTGTGTGTATATATATATATATATATATATATGTTTTTGTGTGTGTGTGTGGGGGGTTGAGTTCCGGTGAGAAGGATACTTAAGATAGAAACGTAAGAAGGGATCTCCACCTTTGGATGCACATTAGGATGAAGGTATCAATCCCCATATCAAGCGTTATTCATGAGTGGGTTTGAGATTAAAGATGATCATTAGGGTCTAAATCATTTCTTACGCTTCTCACTTTAACTCTCATTCTCACAAGATTCTTCGCATATATATATATATATATATATATATATATATATATATATATATATATATATATATTTTCTTACACAATTTTCAAAATTTCAATAACATGTATAGATTCACATACAAGTATTTTTGTACAATATTTTACTATATTAATTATACAATATTTACAACTTATTATTACATATGTACAACTTATTAATACGTTTGAACTTTATAAAAACCAATCGAGAATTCAAATACAAGTTAAGCATTTAGTCCTACCATATAACAAATAACTAATAGAAGACTCTTTCTCTTCCTCAAAACCACACAAATTCATAAAATAAAATTTAGTGAGGCGAAATAAATAAGTATTATACTACATTGTACGAGTAGAATTGTATAAACAATAACAAGTCTAGGTTTTGTGCACGTTGTCAAAGGTACATTGTTAATATATCATGTATATTTTGGTCATTTTAGTGAATTTCCCATTTATAAATGGATTAAATGTATGAAATAGCAATTTATTTCTATAATTTTCTTTATTATAGTATTGCACATTTATTTTTTCTTATTACAACAATCTATTTTTTATTAGAAAATTGTAATTTGAAAAATCTACCCATTATAACAATTAATAACTCGTTACCTTTTAAAATGGTTAACCAGTTACCTTTATTTGCTAACATGACTTAAATGAGATGATGTATACGATACATCATTCTAATTACTTAACATAAATAAATAAAAGGGAAAAGTACAATAAAAACCAATGAACTTTCTTGTTTGAAATGATTAAGTCCTTGAACTTTTTTTTGAAATAAATAAGTCCTTGGACTTTCCAAAACATGTTAAATAAGTCCTTGAACATTCCAAAATATGTTAAATAAGTCCTTG
>NC_037544.1:7353248-7361952 GCF_001531365.2 Cynara cardunculus var. scolymus
TTATTTAACATATTTTAGAATGTCCAATGACTTATTTGTACCAAAAAATTGTCCAATGACTTATTTAACATGTTTTGGAAAGTTCAATGACTTATTTGTTCTAAAAAAAAGTTCAAGGACTTAATCATTCCAAACAAGAAAGTTCATTGGTTTTTATTGTACTTTTCCCTAAATAAAACCATGATTCATATCTCAATTAAAATATGTTTTTCATTTTTTTTAAAAACCATTTCAATTTTTTTTATATTAATTAAATATTTAAAGGGATGGAAATGAAAATATCGTATTTACATTGAAGGACCTCTTGTAAGGCTTTTTTCTACAAAAAGCCCTTTTTCTTTTTTCTTTTTCTTTTCAATCTTCCCCCCTTTTCTTACTTTCGTTTACTTTTCCTTTTCCTTTTCTCATTTCCTTTGCTTTTTTCGTATTTCGTTATTTCCCCTTTATTATCTCTGACAAAATATAATTTAAGTTATACACTTTTACATTTTATTTAATTTATTAGAGCATCTTCAACATATATGTTATAATAAAAAAATTTCATTACTGTAACAATATGTTATATTGTATGGTAAATTAGAAAAAAACAATCTCTATGTTTAGATAAATGTTTGAACTCTGTATAGGAAAGAGAAAAAGTATTGTAACTATTTTCCACAAAAAAAAGATATTGAAAATAAATGCTTAGGATGACAAAATGGACGGGCACGGGCGGTCTGGTGTTAAGGCGTAAATGGTACGAGACAACTCGCGAGCTATTCAAGATCGACTCGGTCAACACTCAACTCGAATAGGCTCGACTTAAACTCGAACTCGACTTGACATAGTCGAGTCGAACTACCCAATACTCGACTCGAAAAACTCGTGAGATACTCGATTTTTTTATATAGTTAATTTTAAAAATATAATCAGTTTTATAATATAATATGTACAATATAATGTAATAAAAATGTTTTATATTTTTAAGTATTTGAACAATATTGTGCATTTTTAATTTTACCAATAACTTTTTTTATTAAAATCATAATTAAAAAAGACAAAGAAAATTATAGAAGTGTTGGTGAAGTTGTCCCACATTGGAAGATAGATAATAAAGAATGATGGAGAGTTGTTATAAAAAGAGAGAGATGTGAATGAAGTTTGTAACTTTATTTTTTTTTATGATAAAGTTTGGGGTGCATTCTTTTAGTTTTTTAAAATTTAAAAGAACACCTTTAAGTTTTATAATTTATAAGAGAAGATCTTAAAATTTCATAAATTTTGACGGGTGAGCTTGATTAGAGTTCGAGTTCGAGCTTGATTCGAGTAGGAGTTTGAGCTTCAAACGAGTTCGAGCTTGAGTTTGAGTTTTAAAAAATTGCAATCGAGTTCGAGACGAGTTTAGTTTTTAAATACTCGTGAGTTTTCGAGTCGAGTTCGAGCTTGAGAAATGGCTATCAAGTTCGAGTCGAGTATACTGATACTCGAGCTCGACTCACATCATTTACACCCTTACTCTGGTGTTCGAACCGATTGGTCAGACGATTATTTCTAATTAAATGTATTAAATATTTTAATAATATAATTAATGAGATAGAATAACTTTTTTGTAGTTGGATGTAATTTTTTTAGGTTGCGTTTAGTACAAGAAACATGATTGGATTGAACTGGACAAGAAGGCATGACGGGACAAGACTGGACATGACAAGTTTTTTTTTGGTGTTGGGTACGACTAGGACTAGATAACACAAGACGAGACATGTTGTCCCTAAAAATTATATGATGATTTTATATATCATTAATAGTTATAAACGACACAAATAAAATAAATATTTAAATAATTTAATTTATAAACATTTTTACACATTTTTCATATATAGGTGGAGATTCAAATATCTCTATTTTACAAAAATGAAAAACATTTATCGGCCTCCAAATTATTTAACTCATAATTAAAACTAAAATAAAATAAAGTAAATAATTAAGGATAATAATGTGATTTTATCAGTAATTTGGTGACTTCATTATCCGTAAAATCACGTACAAATAATAAACTCATCGATCACAATGTATCAAATCATTGTCACATTATTATCACAGCAAAATCACATAATGAATAGACAGAATAATGATTGTAGATCTAATCATCACTCGTTTTCGATTATCACAACAAAATCACATAACTTTCATATCATTATCATATTATAAAAATCCTTAATTTTTCAAAACATGATCACATTATTATTACGACAAAATCATATTATTATCACATTATTATTGACGATGGAGGTATCGACATAATAAGTTTTCGATGATACTAGCAACATTTAAGTGATAAAGACAAATCTAAGATAACAGAAAGTCGTGGATAAATACTAATTTATTTTCTTTTATTCTAATTTCTATTATGAGTTAATTAATAGAAGAGATAATTGTGGCCGATGTAGTGGAGGTAGTAGGTATTGGTTGACGGTGATGGTGGTTATGATGGAGGTGGAGAAAGTGGTGGTTGGTGGATGACAGTGGATGTGGATTATATGAAAATGGTGGATAGTGATGGTGGTGGTGGCGGTGGCGGCGGCCGATAGTGGGAAAAGATGTAGTTGTGGCCTGGTATAGGTAGTGATGGTGGTGGGCTATGGTAGTGGTAGTGGTAGTGGTAGCCTTTGGTGTGGTGGTGGTGGTGGTGGAGGTAGTCGACGGTGGTTTTGGAGGTGATGGAGTAGGTTGTTGTAGTGGATGAGGAGATAAAGGTGGCCAACGATGGTTGACAGTTGATTTTGACACGTGTTTTCATATGTGAAGTTAAAGTAGGGAATAGGGCATTCAATGTTGAGATTAGCCATAACATAAGAAGTAGAACTCAACTTTGCCACTGTGATCTTGCCACCAATGTTTATGCTGCTTTTTCTTTATTAAATTTGTTATTAGCTATAGAAAAAATATATTTTGCCCATTTCATTTGCTTAGTGCAGTTGCGCTGTTTGTTTGACCAAGGAAGTCAATGGGGGTTGTGGGATTTTAGGTTCTCAAAATTTGATATCTAATAATTTATGTAAATAGTAACAATGTGATCTATTCTTCTCCTTTACGTTCTTAATTCTAATACATGAAGAGTAGTTAAAGAAAGTTATAATGCATCAACACAACAACATGCATTCAGGGTTAGACAAATAAAGATGGGTGGAAAGTAATCCACCCTATCATAGAGGTAGACAATAAAAAATAGTTTAACTACAACGGTGGTGCCTGATTGGTTTGAACTTGGCTTCAAATGTCAAAAATATCAGGAGGTCCCAAGTTCAAATTCAAGGAAAAATAAAAATCTCCCTGTAGCCACGGAGGTTCAAAAGAGTGACTCCGGGCTATAGGCAAAGCAGGTGGTCGTTAATGGGATTAGTCGGCTCGCATAGCGGGTTGGATATCCAGGTTAATAAAAAATAAAAAAAATAGTTCAACTTGTAAAATTTTACCTTTCGCTGCATTACAGTGGATAGTTGACTAATATTTATAAATCGATATCTTCCATTTATGGTCATTTATAACTATCACAAAATTCGATTCATTTTTTCTGTTTTTTCATAAGCACTTTACAAGCAACGCCTAGAGAGTAAAACAAATTTGGTCCATATGATTTGTCGATAACAACATTTTTCATCCATATAGTTTCGAAATTACAAAATAGACATTGTGATTTATAAAAATGTTTGAATTTGGTCCCTCCCTCTAATGACCATTAAAAAGTTCCGTTAAATGTAGAGCATTTTTGTCAGTTTATCGATTTTTTGTGTTTTATCCAATAAAAAAACTTAAGAACCAACATTACAAAATTGATTTTGACTAAAAAAAAACAAAAAAGCCGATAAAAGCACGAGAATGATCCTCATTTCACAGAATTTTCTAAAGGTTGTTAAAGGGGAAACCAGATCTAGACGTTCTATAAACCCCAATAACTATCTTGTAATTTTGAAACCACAAAAATGAAAATGTGTTATTTCAACAAGCCATAGGGACCAAATTTATAGTTACTCGCACACCTAAAAGTAACCACCTTATGTTTTATAGGCATGGTTACATAAAGAACCGGGATAAATTCATTAATCCAATTATTTGAACAAATACTAATACATTTTAAGGAAATTGCTTAAAATAATCATTTTTAATGGTCAATTTTATTTTTTAACCATTTATTTTCCATAAAGTCACTACTTCCGCAAGTAGCAACTTCTCAATTTGTGAATAGGTTGAAGTATAATTGTTTTTAACATGGTCTATAAGAATAGGAACCAAATCTGTAAATTAGTCTCGGTACTTCCGCAAGTGGCAGAAGGGCCACTTGCGGACCTTTAACTAAATTACATATTTTTTTTATTAACCTGGATATCCAACCCGCTATGCGAGCCGACTAATCCCAGGGCGACTACATGCTTTGCAGATAGTCCGGAGTCACCGCATTTGAACCTCCGTGGCCACAAGAGGATTTTTATTCCTCCTTGGATTTGAACCTGGGACCTCCAGGTACTTTTGATATTTGGAGTCAAGCTCAAACCAATCAGACACCACCCTTGTGGTTATTAAATTACATATTTGGTTCTAGTACTTACGTACCATGTCAGATTTTTTTACACTTTGACTCATCTACAAGTTGAGGAGTTGCTACTTGTGGAGGCAGTGACATTTTCAAAATTTTGAGAGAGAAATGGTTAAAAAAAGTAAATTTATAAGACTCAAAAGGCTATTTTGAGCATTTTCCCTACATTTTAGCATTTTTCTTTGATCTTATTTTCTTTTTCTAAATTCGAACATTGTTTATTTTGTAAAGAAACCCAAAAATAAACGACTCAAATTAAGATCAAAACATTAGTTAAACATCCTTTCCTCTTGGTTAGGGCTGACAATAGGTAAGAATAAACTTGTTACCCGTTGTGTTTCAACCCGCTGAATAAGGATATGGGTAAATAAAATTCTATTCAGTTATCCATTTACCAGTAAGGGATCTTATGTTGACTTACACACCAGTAGCTTCTTCAGTGTAATATATCATGTTTAATTTTTAAAATACTTTCTTCCATTGTGAATTAACCGTGGGTCTATACTTGATAACTAATTTACTCGTCTGGGGATAATAAACAAATCATAGGAGGTGATGGGCATTGAGTTTGGAGGAATGTAGAAGCAGAGACGAATAGTACTGCTTCAAGAGAATTATTGTTGTCGAGGATCACTCTAGACTCAGCACCATAGAAAATATTTGAAATCCTATTTCACTCACTCTATAACTCCTTCCTCATTTTTCTAACAAGCTGAGTCGTTGAGAGGATCATGTTGAGCGAGAAGAATGGTATGGGGGTGTGGGTGGATCACTGCTGGAGAAGGGCTCTCGACCAAAGCAAAGGAACCGTGATGATGGAGAAACCTTTGGATTTGATTCTACGTCTGTCTTGTTTTCTTTCGAGACTTCACTTGAAGAACAGTGGGTGTTTGAAGAAAGATGATCGGAGAAGAAGGGGTGGTGAAATCAGGACAAAGTGAAATGACACTGACATGATCTAGATTTTGACAGATGGAGGGAAGAGTCAAAAATCAAACGGGTTGACAAATGGTGCACATTCATCTAAACAGTTTTTAAAAAGTTTTTTTAACTGATAAAAACGTCCTTGATTTAACAGAGTGAAAGTTAATAAAACTAGAGCAAGGAACTTAGCTCATAAATATACAAACTACAAAGACAGTAAATGCAATTATTTTAAAACAGGAACAATATCTAACTACGTGAACCAACGGTGTAATTTACTCCACTGTTTTTTTTATATAAAAGTAGTGGTATTAAAAAAAATACACAAAATAAACATAATGCACCCATGATAAGGCCATAAGTAGGCTACTTCTTTTCCATGTTAGAAATCGAATTTCCTAATATATTATTATAATGAAAAAATATAATATTTAATCTGATAATTAGTTTAATAAAATCATCTTTTAATTAATCAGGCATAATATTAAAATAGTTTCACTTAATTTTTAACTTATCACAGTATTTTAAAGGTTATTTCTTATTTTCTTGTAAATAATCATAACTAAAGGTGAAAACTCATTTCTAAACTGGTTATTTGTGTAAATTTCTAGCAAATTCTTCACATCAATTAGTTCATAAACATGAGGTTCATCAAGTCTGGACAATATATTTCGATAAACATGTATGTGATATATTTTGAGGGTATAATGGACCATTCATACATCTTTTTACCTTCGTTTAAAACCCTCACCGTATGTACCTGCTCTTTTTGTGCTACTCCTACTCCTATGGCTGGAAGAACATAAATGTTATGTGCAGTTTATGCACCTAACTTTGTGTATTTTAGTTATGTCTTTTAATGCATTTTAGTCCTTTTGTGCCTTTTAATTGTTCTTTTCCGTTTCTTTCTCTAATCACGGTTGGAAGTTCTTTCGGGGGTAGTTTTTACGCTTTTGGTATGTATGTTTGTGCAGATTGTGCATAGTTTTGAAGATGAGAAGAGTGAAAGCATGCTCAAGATGAAGAAAAAAATAGAAACGTCAAGTTAATAAGAAGGATAAGCGATTGGAAGAGAATTCAGAAGGACATGGTTGTTGTCCACGCTTCACGGGCGAGAAAGTCTGCTTGGTGGGTGCGAAGAAAACATTCAAATTCTTGAGGGAAGTTTCTGCTACGGTTTTACAAGCGTGAAGATTTCTTCATGGTCATGAAACACTGCCCCTGAAACGAAACTTTATTTTATGTTACACTTTCACGGGTGTGAAAGAGTTTTTCACGGCCGTAAAAGTCATCTGGACTATTTATTTTGGGCTTCTTTCTAGGGCTTTTTGGCTTGCCTATTTAAGCCCTTTTAGGTTTGTTTGAGGGGACCGTTTTATTTTTCCATAGGGGACGAGACATACGATTTTTGTAACTTTCTCTTGGTCGATTTCTGTTTTTCTTGGGAGGAAGATTGTAGTTGAAGCTTATGCAATTGGATACCGATTGACATCCAGTGAAGCGTGTAATTGGATTTCAACAAAGCATTTAGTCAACTTGTTTAGTTTTTGATGAAAACGAAAGTTTAATCTTTTACCTGGGTTAAATTAATCAATGACAACAGTCCTAACATGTAAGTAGTTAGGAATGTTGATTGGGAAAATATTTGTTTTAAATCTTAATGTTTCTTCCCAAGTTTATTGCGAATGTAAATATATGTCTTGGTCTAGAAAAGTTTTTTCACCTCGAAACAGGGTTGAAGTACATATGAGTTTATTTGTTGCATTTGTCATATATAAATATTATATACTTAAAAAAACAGGGTTGAAGTAGTTTTGTAATAGCAAATTCTCACCATTACCAAATCAGAAGTTGACATTACCCAGTGTTCTTTAGATGTAGTTGTCACTTGTTTTGCTTAGTTTTGTTATTAGTTTCTTCTTGCCTTCCTTCTTCCTTAATCTCGTTTAATTTATGTCCAATTATTATAATAACCAAATCAATTATCTAATTCGCACAACTAGGCAATAATTTTAAGTGGGAAGTGTTTAGACCGTCACCTCCTTGTGGTCGACTGGAATGCTACATAACTCGTACGCTTGCGGTATAAATTTATCACAACATCAATAAACCTGTTGGTTTCTCAACATGTTGCTTCTAAAAACCGTCTTCTCTCAGGTATACATCATATGGGTGTTCGTGGTGCTGTTTGGTACGGTTTGGAGTCAAAACGCAACGCATATGCAGTTTGAGAATTTTGCCAAACAATAAATCGCATTGCATGAACCTCAAACCACAAAATGTGGTGCGGTTTAGTGCGGTTTGTACCCATCACACTTTATGCTTACAATCTAATAAGTATAAGTTTGATAATACATTAAAATGTCCACGATAACGTGATCGCAGTCCAAAAAGATAAAGTCTCAATACATCCGATTCCCAAATGCATATTGAATAATTAAAAATAGTCTAAAAAATAAAAATTGAGAAACTTCAAACTAAGTTGGACATGTGAGTGGTGTTGTGTCCAAGTGTCCACATTTTTTTTTATCTTGATCCTTAATATAAAAAAAATATGTGGTACGGTGCAGTTTGAATCATGGCTTAATAACTCAAAACCTCAAACGACAAACTTCACCGAATAGTGCGGTTTGATAAAAATGCAAACTCCATCGTGGATTTATAAACATAAACCGTGCTTTGTGGTGCGTTCATCGGTGCAATGTGGGTGGTTTGGACGAACATTCCTAGTACATCATATGCTCTACTAATGAGAATCAGGATTCTTGAATACAAATTGCTTAAAAAGGAAATTTAAGTCAACTTTGTATTTCGAAAAGTTCTGACACAAACAAAAAATAGAATGTCAGTAAATCAGACTTGTGAAAAATCATATCACCGTAAAAGTGGGGTCTCAAATGTACTATTATTTGGCACCCAATGTGGTATAACGTGTCGTGTGACTACTTATCCATTGTTTGGTAAACATAAGCTAGTTTATTTTTTTGGGTATGCATTTGGATTAATATAAACTAACTTATTAAAATGCTACTTTTTGAGTAGCTTCTGAGACGCTTTTTTTTTCACCTTTTTCCAATTAAGACCCTAATTAACATTAATTACTATTTATTACTATTAAGTATAGAAAAATGTTAATGATTAATAAATAAAAATAAAAATTTAACTATTACTAATAGTAATTAATATTAGTTCAAAGTTATTAATTAATTT
>NC_037544.1:7362161-7363384 GCF_001531365.2 Cynara cardunculus var. scolymus
TAGATGATTTAATAAAACACTTAATTTAATTATTAATTATATTTTTTTAAAGCTACTAATTAATTAGGATATGTAAGATTGACCATTTTTTATTCATATTATATGTAATGGATTTAAAATAAAAAATTATATAAATCCAAAATTTTATGGAATAATGGCACTTAAAATAATATTGTTTCCATAAAACAGAGGAACCAACTCACAATGGATTGAAGCCTTCAATATAATAATCGATTTAAAATTCTTTTAATTAACATATTATGTTATTTTAATTTTTTTTTCTGTACTATCTTATTTGTATTAATCTATTAAATATTGGTTTATTTATACTATAAAACATTATAATTGACTAATTTTTTAAGATGTTTTTTTTGGTCATTTTATATGTTGAAACCTTCTTTCTTTGATTCTTTGATCGGAATACGGATGAGATCAGATAGGCTTATCGGTTAATTTTTTTTGACAAACATAATTTGTTCATTAGCTAGCTCGACAGTTATCAGTTACCAGCTAACTTATCAACTACTTTACCAAAGATAGCCGTAATCAGATCAGTTAACATTGAAATTAAAAGGGATTAAAAAATTGGACTATATAGAAACTAAGGTTAAGTTTGGTAAAACTAGCTACTAGCTGATAAGTTAACTGATGGCTGATCAGCTAGCTAAACTAACTAATAACAAATCATGTTTGACAAAACTAGTTGATGAGAATGTAAAAAATGACCATAAAGGGTATCTTGAAAAATTAATGAATTATAACATTTCAAAATATAATTGAAATAAATCTCCAATAATACAATATTGTAACTAATACAAACAAATGGTAAAAAAATTAAAAATATATAATATATTTTTTAAAAGAATTTCAGATTGATTATCTATACTATATTATAAAGCATTTGACATAAACTCTTAAAAACCACTTTTTATGCATAAAGTACTGTTTATTAATGCATATTACTTAAAACTCAATATTGCAAGTAGATTGTGCGTAAGTACAACTTATTAAAGCTCCATATCTGAATTCGTGTAACTAGCTGTAGATAAACATAATCAAATACAAGATAAACATCTCATTTTAAATATAAAAAATCTAAAATATAACTAGAATAATCATTGAGTTCTAACAGAATACTTAATTATTATCTTATAAAATGTTATATTATTAAACCAAAAAAAATTATTTCGTTATTAAACTTAAATTAAATTATAATAAAAAAA
>NC_037544.1:7363874-7378068 GCF_001531365.2 Cynara cardunculus var. scolymus
TTGGTTATAAATAGTGGGATTGGGATCCAATTAGGGTTTTTGACCTACTCATTGACACGTAAGAGTAGGTTAAAAAATTAATATTTAATATTTATTAATATTAGTAATATTTAAATTTTATTAATATTTATTTATAATTAATAGTAATAAATAATAATTAATATTAATAAGATTTATAATTGTATAAATTGACAATAAGTTAACAAAACATTATTTCAAGTAGCGTTTCAATAAGCTAGCTTATGTACATCCAAATATATACCTAAAAAATAAGTTGACTTAGAGCATTTCCAACGGATTCTTCAAAATTTCTCTAAAATAGAGTACCAAAAGTCAAAATCTCTAAAATATAGACTCACCAAAAGTCAAAATCTCTAACATATAGACTCACCAAAGGGCCTTTGGCCTAGCGGTATCGTAGCCCTTGGCCTTCTAGGAGGTCAGAGGTTCAAATCTCACAATAGGTGAGAAGGATGTATGAATTTATTTGTTACATTTGCCGTATATAAATATTATATACTTCAAAAAAAAATATAGACTCAAAATCCCTATTTTAAAGAAAGTACAAATCAATCATCCACTCAATTCATTGTTTTAAAAATTGGGTAAATTAACAAACATTCATTAAATTATTTACATATCTACACTTTTTGTCTTAATGATTTTTATTTTACATAACATTTACGGGTCGTTTATCAAACATTTACCCGGTAAAATTTAACACTATTATTTACTTATATGGTAAGATTTAAGTCCACTAAAACAACATTGTATGCAACAATTTACTCCGTAAGCGCTTACCATGGTAAGAGTCGTCACCCTCACTTACCATGTAAGACTCTTGGTCCTTGTCTCGTTCTTATCGAGTAAGATTTTTGGTTCTTGCCATATTCATCCGGTGAGGCAGTGTGACTTGGTAAGAGCTTACCCGGTTAAGCATTTGATAAACGACCCCTTAAATTTCTTAGTCCGTTGCAAATAAATTGTTTCTAATAAAATATATTACCACTAGTTTGTCGAGGTTTTCATAAAAATAGCAATTTTACCTTTTGGGTTAATAAACAGATTTGCATACATCACATCAGATACCCTATTTTTATGTATAGTAGCATTTTAAAATTCTATTACGAAATTTCGTTACACTTACAATAATAACGGTTCAATTTATTTAATCCCATTTATCATTATATATATATATATTTGTAGATATCGAACGTTATTACTTTTTGCTTGTGAGTTGCAACTTTGACTTTGTCTATTAATCATGTTCTTTTATTTTATTTTTAGGTGTGCACGACTAAGGATGTAAATGATACGAGATAACTTGTGGGCTACTTGAGATTGACTCGGTTAAAATTCGGTCAACACTCTACTCGAATAGGCTTGGCTCGAACTCGAGTTCGACTCGACATATTAATGAGTCAAGTCAAGCTACCTAATACTCGACTTGAAAAGTTCGTGAGATACTCGATTATTTTATATATAATTAGTTTTAAAATACAATCAGTTTTTTATGATAAAATTTATAAAATATAGATTTTAAAAATGTCTTATATTAATAGATATTTAAACAAAATCAGATATTTTTATTTATAAAAATCAATGAATTATTTTTTTATTAAAATCACAATTAAAAAAGGATAAAGAAAAACTATAAAAAAGGTCAGTGAGATTGTCCATATAGGAAGAGAGGATGTTATAAAAAAGAGGGAGGAAAATGAAATTTCTGACTTTATCTAATTGATGATAAAGTTTGAAATTGATCCTTTTTGTTTTATAAAAACTAAGAAAACACTTTTAAGTTTTAAAATTTATAAGAAAAATACACTAAAATATTATAAATTCCAATGGTAAGCTTGATTCGAGTTCGAGTTTAAGCTTGATTTGAGTTGTAGTTTGAGCTTGTTTACAACTTGATTTGAGTTGTAGTTTGAGCTTGTTTTGAGCTTGATTCGAGTTTGAGTTCGAGCTTGAGAAATAGTTATCGAGTTCGAGTCGAGCTTTCATTTTTACTACTAGCGAGTTTTCGAGTCGAGTTCGAGTTTGAAAATTGGTTTTCGAGTTTGAATCGAATATAATGATACTCGAGCTCGACTTGCATCATTTACACCCTTAGCACGACAATTTAATAGACATGGACTCGTCGCACCTAAGATATAAACTAAACAACTTTCAATATGAGAACTACTAATTGAGAAATAATCAAGGTACCAAAAGTGTCATTTCACAATAGTTAAGGGTGAAATTTATAATTTACGCCTAAAATAAAATGTTTTAATATTCATAGACTTTTTCCTTCCTTTCCACCTTCCCCCTGGTTTATTAAGCTAGATTTAATGTTGGCTTTGAGTCCGCACAAGGGAGAGAGATATACATACACACATATACATATATATAGACGCATATATATTAATATATACAGAGAGAGAGAGAGTGTATGTATATATGATGTATATATTTGTTTCTGCGTCTGAACCAAATTTCCCTTTCTCTTTCTGATCTGCTTCTTCTCTTCCATCTGTTTGTAAAAAGTTCTGAGAGAAAAAATTCTCAAAATTACCAGACCCTCATCTAATCTTCAAGGGTTTTGAGATTTTCTTTTCTCTTAAAGGTATAGATCTCTAATCTTGTATCATACTTTACTTATATTCACTCTGATTCATGTGTGCCCTAATTTCACTTTTTGAAGTCAAGTCTTTTGCTTCTAACTGATGCTCAAATACTTTTCCAGGATCTAGTGTTTCATTTTCTTGAATCACTTGAAGCAAAAAAAAAAAAACCCAATTTGAAGCCTCTGTATTTCTTACATCGATTTCAAAATGCAAAGTTGTGGCTTCAAGTTCATGGTTTTTTTCATATTTTTGTTGGTAGTTTGCTTGAAATTTGACATGGGTTTTGCAGATCTTAATTGCTGCTGATTTGGTGGAATCTTAGCTTTTCACCATCAGGTGGGTTTTTGTTTCCCTTTTAACTCTTACTTTTATACAAGAGTTCAGAATGGATTTCTTTAATGTTCTTTACTATTAATCTTGATTTAGGAACATGAGGAATCTAATTTAGATATGATTGAAGGTGGGGTATAAAGAACATGCTTATAATCGATGCCCATTTTCTAAAAACAAGATTAAGCAAAAACAAATACGGAAAAGGAAAAGTAAAAGGAAAAGGGAAAAAGGAAAAAAGATTGTTTGGCCTCAGATCCCCTCTTCAAAATGTTGACTTTTTCATTGCCACGCAAATTCCATTGACCATGTTTTCTTGCATATCCTTTAGTCATATAGCCATGTAATTAGAGAAGACTTTTGTGAATCATTATGTGTTTGTTTATTTTATAGTGTTTGGGTTCAGCTAAGGGTGTTTGATTACATGATCTGCTACAACGAAATCGGGGTAATAAATGTGACGAAAAAAACGCCCATGTAAAACTGTTACAATAAGTTTAGAGGACGCCTGCACTTTTAAAATAAAATGTTTTCTTGCATATCCTTTAGTCATATAGCCATGTAATTAGAGAAGACTTTTGTGAATCATTATGTGTTTGTTTATTTTATATTGTTTGGGTTCAGCTAAGGGTGTTTGATTACATGATCTACTACAACGAAATCGGGGTTATAAATGTGACTAAAAAACGCCTATGTAAAACTGTTACAATAAGTTTAGAGGACGCCTGCACTTTTAAAATAAAATGTTTCATTAGTTTTTCTATGAAAATTGAAAAGTGTCATCAGGACACATCTTTTCATAGGATGCTTGTTTTTGTAAGAGTTTCTCAAAGAATAGTTATATATAAAAATTTATAAGACACTTTGTTTCAAAAGTGTTCTAAAAAGCTTGTTCAAATGCTAAAAGACGTCCTATAAACTTAGCGTAACACTGCCACGTAGCAACATACTTATTTGGTCCTATAAACATAAGTTCTATAACGCAGTTACGTTTTGACATTTTGGCCTTCTATAATTCTGATTTTGTTGTAGTGACCGGGTTAAATTTAGGTTAAAACTTGATCGTGTGGGCATACAAAATGAAAAAAGTTGATCCTTGATAAAGATATGCAATTTAGTCTCCTTTAAGTCCCATGTGTGGGTTGCCTTCCCTACTTATATATATGTTCTCTTTCTTTGCTCTCTTGCTACAATCTGATACATTTCTGTTTTATTGTTTTTCAGCAAGAAAGAAGAAATCTTGTTTCGTGTTTGTATTTAATGTCTTTCCGTAGCATAGTTCGAGATGTGAGGGATGGATTTGGGAGCTTATCAAGGCGGGGTTTCGATGTGAGGCTCTCGGGGCATCACAATAGAGGAAAATCACAAGGTTCAGTTAATGATTTGAGCGATAATAATCAGCTGTCTCTCGTGATCCAAAACAGCCGGTGGGCTAATCTTCCTCCCGAGCTTCTTTTTGATGTAATTAAACGATTGGAAGAGAGCGAAAGCACTTGGCCCGCTAGAAAACATGTTGTTGCTTGTGCTGCGGTTTGCAGATCTTGGAGGAATATGTGTAAAGAGATTGTTAGAACCCCCGAATCATGTGGGAAGCTTACTTTTCCAGTTTCCCTTAAACAGGTATTTGATCTTTTTCTCTTTCTACAATCACAAATGTTTTACTCCCTTCGTCCCAAATGGAAATGTCCACAATGAAAGAGGCACACAGTTTTAAAAATTTGTAATTGTTCCACTTTTTGTTTAGCTAAATGACAATTTTACCCTTCACACTAGATGGCGTTTTGAATATCTCCATCTCATAATCAAGGGTAGAATTGGAAAGTTGGCACTTAATTTTTAAATGGGGACCTTTGTTTCAAGACAAACTAAAATAGAAACGTGGACACTTGTTTTGGGACGGAGGGAGTATTTTTTTTGCTGGTAATTTATAATAATCATTCATTACTGTTTCAGCCGGGATCTCGTGATGGTACCATTCAATGTTTCATCAAGAGAGATAAATCCAACTTGACATACCATCTTTACCTTTGTCTTAGTCCAGGTGAGCATCGATATATCATATTTTGCCTTGATTTTTGTTTCTGTTGCGGTCTAATTCTTTGAATTTACGAATTAAGAAGCCCATTATGTTCTTGCATTTACAATGATGCTATTATATACACTTATTTTAAAGCCGACATCTTGAATGAAATGCCAAATTTGGTTTAGATGAATGCTAATCTTTCTAACCAAACCAAAAGTGCCTAGTGTATCCTGCCTGTCCTCCAACCCGGAGAGTAGAGTTATTTTTTCTATGAAGACTCCTCATCTTGCGACTTTCGAATGTCAAATAAACTAATTTCAATTTTAAAATTGATGTAAATATGCTTACTCTTTAGGGTAGAGGTAAGCTCTGCTTCTAGTATCCGACCCTCAGACCCTACTCTGTGTGGGATTCACTAGGTTTGTTTGGATTGGTTTATTACACTTGCACACACACATAATCATACTCCCATTTTTTATAGAATTACCGAATTCTAGTATTCATGTACCATATGCTCTTGGCACTCTTATCCTTGGAATCTGAAAAATGTAAAGATGTTTGTTATCTGGATGCATTCAGACATTTTTGCATATCATATACCATATATCCTTATGTAGAAATTTGGTTATGCAGCAGCGTTGCTTGTTGAAAACGGGAAGTTCTTGCTCTCTGCAAAAAGAACACGGAGAACTACTTGCACCGAGTATGTCATATCCATGCATCCTGATAACATTTCTAGATCAAGCAGCACTTACATTGGAAAGCTAAGGTATAGTATTACAGATTTTCCCCACTAAGATCCTTAACTTCTTTCCATTTCTTCTCTCTTATGACCGCCTTGTGTGTTTCATGGTGAAAATTGTACAATACAATTCGACCCATGAAAGCGGACTATGTGAATCCGCAATCGTGTTCTTTGAATTATTCTTCACAAACCAAACAAAACATACCCGATATATCCCACTAGAGTTGTGCAGTTGTTTTTATATATTTTTTAAAATTGTTCTAGATTTCTTACCTTATTTTTGGTGCTTTTATGGATTCATGTCGAGTTTATTGATCCTGAACTTATTAGTAGCCACATGAATAGAAACCATCTGTTGATATTTAATGAAATAAAGGGCTAAATGAAGCATGATTAGATTTTGGTTTAACCATGAAACTAGTATAGTGAATCACAAGGGTTGTGACGTAATGGTTGAGGCCCAGAGAGATATGGTGGAATATACCATCTGCCCGGGGTTCGATTCCAGGCGTACACAACAATTGTGACCACCAACTTTATTAGGGCTGATGTCTTACGGTCACAATTTTCCGGGATTAGTTTTGGCGTAGCCTTGGACACCCTTCTAAAACTAGTATAGTGACCAAATGGTTATTGGCCCAGCAATATCTGGGTTACCGGTAAATCGTAGCATCCTAGAGGTTAAGGATTCAAACCTCACCAAAAGTGAGGCACACCGGTTGTTTGCCATTTATAAATATTATATACTTAAAAGAAACTAGTATGCTGATTAACGTCCACAACTTATGAAGCGAATAGATGCCTTTTTGTGACGATCACAATCTATGAAATTAGATTCTTGATTTGATTCGTGAATTGAGTAGAACTATTTTTTTTTTCAGATCGAATTTTCTTGGGACAAAGTTCATCATATACGACACACAGCCTCCACATTTCAGTGCCCATATACCACCGCCAGGCCGATCAAGCCGAAGATTTCATTCAAAAAAGGTCTCACCCAAAGTGCCAAGTGGCAGCTACAACATTGCCCACATCACCTACGAGCTTAACGTGCTTGGAACACGGGGCCCACGTAGGATGCACTGCATCATGCAATCGATCCCAGCCTCGTCCATTGACCCAGGCGGGTCGGTCCCAGGTCAAGCGGAGCTCCTCCTTCCTTCCCACTCCTTAGAAGACTCTTTCCGTAGCATTTCCTTCTCAAAATCGCTTGATAGATCCACCGAATTCAGCAGCTCTAGATTTTCCGAGATCATAGGGGCTGCCACATCAAGCGACGTCCCCGAGAGTGAAAAGTCGAAAATGCCCTTGGTCCTAAAAAACAAGGTGCCTAGGTGGCATGAACAGTTGCAGTGCTGGTGTTTGAATTTCAGGGGACGGGTGACGATTGCTTCTGTCAAGAATTTTCAGCTGATTGCCGCCCAACCGCCGCCAGCAGCAGCAGCAGCACCACCAGCGGCAGGAACTTCTCAGCCTGCTCAACCTGAGCATGACAAAGTGATACTGCAGTTTGGAAAAGTTGGAAAAGACATGTTCACAATGGATTACCGGTATCCTTTGTCTGCATTTCAAGCATTTGCAATCTGTTTAAGCAGTTTCGACACCAAACTAGCTTGTGAATAAAATATAAGAAAAGTTTTAACATTTTGTTTGTGTACCCACCCACCTTCTTCGCTAGTCGAATTGCTGAATAGGGGAGATTGTTGATGTTGGAACTAAAGACTGAATGAATAGCTGTTGTTTGTTATCCAAATCTTGAAACCATTTTGGTCTTCTGTATCTTCCATTTTCTTCTCTCGGACCAATTTGTGATTTATTGGAAACTGTTTTATTTGATTTCCATGAGAATCTGATTTAGGGTTTGTTTACTTTTTTATTTTGAGAGGTCTTGGCTTTATTTTATATGGTCATTTTAGCTTAATGGCTGAATGAATAAGCTGAAAGAAACACTTGTGTATGGTTGAATGAATAAGCTGTCTTGACCATGCTTATTAAGCTGTAAGTAAACAACCTATCGATGTGATGTTCTTTAACGTATTTGGATTTTGTTTCAGTTGAAGTATCGTCACTGTTGTAGACTTTGTGTTGTTTATACTGAATATGCTTGGTCGGGTTTGGTTTGTTATAAAATGACCTTGGTGGCATTATTGTAAGGATTGTGATGAGAGAGTGTCACGTTTAGGGGTGTAAATGATCCGAGTCGAGCTCGAGTATCACTATACTCGACTCGAACTCGGAACCAAATTTCCAAGCTCGAGCTCGAACTCGACTCGAAAACTCACGAGTAGTAAAAATCAGAGCTCGACTCGAACTCGATAACTATTTCTCAAGCTCGAACTCGAACTCGAGCTCGAACTAAGCTCGAACTGCAACTCGAATCAAGCTCGAACTTAAACTCGAATCAAGCTCGAAACAAGCTCACTCATTGAAATTTATAAAATTTTAGGGTCTTCTCTTATAAATTTTAAAACTTAAAGGTGTTCTCTTAGTTTTATAAAAATAAAGAGATCAACTTCAAACTTCATCATCAAAAAGACAAAGTTAGAAAATTGCATTCATCTTTCTCTCTTTTTATAACATCTTTTCTTTCTTCCTTTACCATCTATCTTCCAATGTGGGACAATTGCACTAGCTTTTTTTTATAGTTTTTCTTTGTCTTTTTTAATTGTGATTTTAATAAAAAAAAATTGATTAATTTTTATAATTAAAAAATGCATAATTTTGTAAAAATATCTAAAAATATAAGGCATTTATATTATTTATATTTTACAAATTTTATCATAAAACCTGATTATATACTTTAAAACTAATTATATATAAAATAATCGAGTATCTCACGAGCTTTTCGAGTTGAGTATTGAGTAGCTTGACTCGACTTGTTAATATGTCGAGTCGAGCTCGAGTTCGAGTCGAGTCTATTCGAGTCGAGTGTTGACCGAGCTTTGACCGAGTCGATCTCGAGTAGCTCGCGAGTTGTCTCGTATTGTTTACACCCCTAGTCACGTTGCTTGTAATGGATCAAGGACCAAAATTAGTCTATGTGTGAAAAACGACGCATGAGCTAATTCCTAGATAATATAAAATGACAAGAGTAAATTATAATTTTTGGTTTTGAACAGACGTGTTCCACCCTCATCGGACGAAACAAGGTGGAATATACTTATATTTTACTAACATAGCCTTAAAATAAAACATAATTTTCTTTTAAAATATCAAATACGCATCTCTCTTTACGTTTTACTCATTCTTTATAGTTTATTTATAGTATCTAAACTTTCACTTTGCTGTACTCAAAATATTATTTTTATGTGGTATCTATATTTTGGTTAATATATGTAATTTATTAGATATATGTTAAAATAATATAGAAAATGTATAAGATAAAAATTAGAAATTATATAAACCTTTTATTTTGGTGTCATTTTAATCATCTTCACAAAAACTTTTTAAGTATATATTTTACTATAAAAATATTTATTTTATTTTGATTTAATAAATTACATATATTTAATCAAATATATATATATATATATATATACACACACACAATATAAACAACTCAGTAGAGGTAAATTGGTCATATTATTTGTTTTGTCCTGTCAACTTCACTCTTACCAAATTCTGAACAACTGTTTAGTCTTGACATATAAATTAATTAGATTTTTTTAATATTTATTAATATAACAATACTAAGAAAACTTTTAAAGTTTATTATATATCTCGCCAACATTTAAAAAAATTCAAAAAATATGTACTTTTTGAACAAAATAAAATAATAAGTATTACCTTTTTTTTTTATAGAAATATCTCATATCTATATTATATTATAAAGCATTTGACAAAAACTCTTAAGAACTATTTTTTATGCATGAAGTATTATTTATTGATGTATATTACTTAAAATTCAAGATTACAAGTAAATTGTGCATACGTACAACTTATTAAAGCACTATGTTTGAATTCATGTAACTAACTGCGAATAAACATAATCAAATAGAGAATAAATATCTCTTTTTAAAATCTAAAAAATCTAAAATATAATCAGGATAATTATTGTGTTCTAACAGAATACTTAATTATTATATTTATAAAAAAATATATTATTAAACCTAAGTCAAGTTAAATTAAATTATAATAAAAATTTTGAATTAAAAAAAAAATACAAACAAGAACTTTTAAATAGTTAATTTGATAATATTGATATGTTCTTTTACATATTTTATATGATATTTTCAAATTTATATTTTATTCAAAAACAAAACATTATCGTTTTCTCAAAACCATATAAAATCGTATTATATCGACATGAATAAAAAATAAAACGAAACATTGAAATGAAAATGTATCTCGATACCCTTCTAGTATATATATATATATATATATAGCGATAGGGGTCCATTCAAGGAAGAATTGTTTAGTTTGTGGTAACTGTAAGATCCAATTTCAATCACAAATCAACAGATAAATTAGAAAATTAATAATTATGATAGTTTAAGTTAAAATTATAATTAGAGAACATTTTAGGTNGAACTAAAAAAAATATATAAACAATAACTTTTAAATAGTTAATTTGATATTAATATTGATATGTTTTTTTGCAAATTTTATATGATATTTTCAAATTTATATTTTATTCAAAAACAAACATTAACGTTTTCTCAAAACCATATAAAATTGTATTATATCAACATGAATAAAAAATAAAATGAAACATTGAAATGAAAATGTGTCTCGATGCATTGCACGAGTACCCTTCTAGTTTATTTATAATATATTTTTTATCGTAAAAATATTTAATTTGCATACAATTTAATAAGAAAAAAATTAAAAAAAAACTTTGAAATGTTTTTTCAAATCGTCAAAAGAAAAAGTGAAAATACCATAAAAAACAATTTGAAAGAGAGATTGATTTATTTCTTTAGACCATGTTACCAAAATAATATATCATTCACATCATCTCATGTAAGTCAATTAACCAAATAAATAAAAAGAAATAAGCGGTTAACCGGTTTAAAAAATAACATGTTAGCTATTGCTATAACACGTAGATTTTTTAAAATACGATGTCTTAATAAAAAATAATTTTAAAGCACATTGTTGTAGTAAGGAAAAAAAAAAGTAAAATGCTACAATAAGAAAATTTATAAAAGTAGATTGTTATTTCATGTATTAAACCCAAAAAATTAATTCGACATTTTATTTTAAAAGTGTCCTAAAAAGGTCAAAAATATTTTTTAAACTTATTGTAACACTTTTATATAAGACATACATTGTTTGATATAATTAACTTATGAGACCAAACAATTATATGTTGTATCAATAAAATCACATAAATTTGTTTGGTAAAATAGCCAAAAATAGTTAATTATTATATCTATACTATATTATAAAACATTTGATAAAAACTCTTAAAAACTATTTTTATGCATGAAGTACTGTTTATTGATGCATATTACTTAAAATTCAAGATTACAAATAAATTATGCATAAGTACAAGTTATTAAAGCTTCATGTTTGAATTCATGTAACTAACTGTAGATAGGGCTGTAAACGAACAGAACGAACACGAACGGAGGCTTGTTCATGTTCGTTCGTTTAACTTAACCGAACAAACGAACGAACACGAACGGTAAACGAACAAAAATCTTTGTGTTCGTGTTCGTTCGTTTAGAAATAAGGTGTGTTCGTGTTCGTTTATGTTCGTTCGTTAACATGCTAAACGAACGAACATAAACGAACATAACCAAACGGGCTAAACGAACATAAACGAACGGGCTAAACGAACATAAATAAATATTATTTGAATTCTAAGTAATTAAATAAAAGATTGTATATTAAATTTAATATATAAACGAACATAAACGAACGTAAACGAACGATAAATGAACGAACGTAAACGAACGGTAAATGAACGAACGTTCACGAACATAAATGAACGAACGTAAACGAACGGTAAATAAACGAACGGTAAATGAACGAACGTTCACGAACATAAATGAACGAACGAGACTCTTGTTCATGTTCGTTCGTTTAACTAAACGAACAAAAAAAATTGTTCATGTTCGTTCATTTATTAAATAAACGAACATAAACGAACTTCCCGCCGAACGGTTCGCTGAACGTTCGGTTCGTTTACAGCCCTAACTGTAGATAAACATAATCAAATAGAGGATAAACATCTCACTTTCAATATAAAAAATCTAAAATATAATTAAGATAATCATTGAGTTCTAACGAAATACATAACTATTATATTTAAAAAAATTATATTATTTAACCAAAAATAAATAAATAAATACACAGAAAAGGAGAAATTTTAAATATTAGTTTGGTACTAATATAAATATATAATTTTCAATTTTTTATGATATATCTTCATATTTATATTTTATTTAACAATAAAAAAATTATTGTTTTCTCAAAACAACATAAAACTGTATTATAACATCGATGGAGACGAAAAAAATAAAACGAAATATCAAAATCGAGATGTATCTCGCTGCATTGTGTGAGTACCCTTCTAATTATAAAAAATTTATTCGTTCGGTCCCTAATAAAGAAAAAGAAATTAAAATGCAAAAAAAATAATTTACTCTAAAATAAAATGCAAAAAAAAGAATAATTTACTCTAAAAATATCTAAAAGGAAAGGAATATTGAAAGTTACTTAATTCTAAAAGATTAGATTGCATATTTGGTCCCTGTGGTTTGTTGATTTTCTTGGTTTGTATCCTTACAAAAATCTTATGATGAAAAAAGCCATGTGGTTGCATTTTTGCTCAGTTTTAGTACCTACCACTAACAACTGTTAACTTTTAGCCGTTAAATTCTCCATATGTCTTGCACATGAGAGCATTGCAATCATTTTAACTTTGAAATATGATTTGGAAATGACATGGATTATTCGTATTTTTTTAATTATCAACTTTAACTAAACCAACGCACCCACCACCGGTTTAGCCGACCACCGGCCACCCTAAACCATAAAGCATAGCATCTCAAACCATCTTAAAGAAAACTACAAACATTAAACATAGATACAAGAAAATTAAAGAAATCAAAATACAGTAAATGAACCTTAAACATCTCAACATCAATACAAACCTTAAAATTTAAACCCTAAATCAAACCTTGTATTCTAAAACCCTAAGAGATGCAGATGAATGAATCTTGAACAAATACAGATGTGTGGAAGTCTAATTTTGGGGGGAGAGAGAAAAAAAAAAAAGAGAAACACGGATGTTGATGTGTTAAAGGTCTGATCAAAATTGAAAATTTTCAGCGATGAGACATTGAGAAGCCCAAATGTCATCATAACCCCGATGTTGTTTCTTTTTTATGCACATTCTCGCTCTTTCTCTTCATTTCTAACTCTTCTAATGCCCATTTTGTTGACACCAAATCAGATATGAGAAGGAGAATGTGTTAGGGCTAATATAGCGTCCTTAAAATCAGAGATCAGATTGTCGATGGTGTCGACGATGGTGCAGTAGATGATGTAAATCGATCGGTGGAAAGCAGCTCATGAGAGGTGGTAGAACCACGAGAGAGATGGAGAGAACGAAGGACCGATTATGTAAAGAGAGGTGGTGCAATTGTGAGAGAAAGAGACAAGGGAAGAGAGTATTGGTGAGAGAGATATTCTAGGGTAGAGGAGGGTGTGTCTAAAAGGATAATTATACCTTCATGTGCAAGTCATATGAGGAGGTTTAACGGGAGTCAAGCTAACAATGTTAGTCTTAAGGACTAAAATCGAGCAAAAATGCATACCATAGGGTTTTTTTTTGCAACAAAATTTTTGTAGGGACACAATATAAGAAAATAAACAAACTACAAGGATCCAAAATGCAATTTACTCATTCTAACATCATATAACCTTTTTTTAACAAATAATTATTGAAATAAATAGTAACAAAGTAAAAACATTTCTAATTATTTAAGTTTAATGGATATTCCTTAAATTATATATTAAATTTATAGCACTATTACGCACAATCTACTTGTAATCTTGAGTTTTAAGTAACATGCATTAATAAACAGTACTTTACGCATAAAAAGTGGGTTTTTAAGAGTTTTTGTCAAATGCTTTATAATATAGTATAGATTTTTTTTATAATTTAATTTAAGTTTAATATTGAAATAATTTATTTTTGGTTTAATAATATAATATTTTATAAAGATAATAATTAAGTATCTTGTTAGAACTCAATGATTATCCTAATTATATTTCAGATTTTTTATATTTAAAATGAGATGTTTATCCTGTATTTGATGTGTTTATCTGCAGTTAGTTATACGAATTCAGATATGGAGCTTTAATAAGTTGTATCTACGCACAATCTACTTGTAATCTTGAGTTTTAAGTAATATGCATTAGTAAACAGTACTTTACGCATAAAAAGTGGTTTTTAAGAGTTTTGGTCAAATGATTTATAATATAGAATAGATTATTTTTTTATAATTTAATTTAAGTTTAATAATGAAA
>NC_037544.1:7378134-7388262 GCF_001531365.2 Cynara cardunculus var. scolymus
ATGTTTATCCTGTATTTGATTGTGTTTATCTGCAGTTAGTTACACGAATTCAGATATGGGATGAAATCGGATAGGGATGAAATCGTTTAGGGATGAACGGATTTAAGAGTTTTAAGAGTTTTTAAGAGTTTTGGCCAAATACTTTATAAGATAGTATAGATACATACTTTATAAAATTTTGTAACCAAAAATGGATTTTAATTTATCACACTAATTGATGATTTTGAATACCAGTTAATAAATATTATAAACCGTAAAAATTAATTCATAATGTAAAGCATCACAAAAGATTTCTCAGCAAACATTCCAAAGACATGGTAATGCAAAAAAGGGTATGACGCCATCCTTTACATGTTCTGTTAAATATGGCTTATTTTTAGTTCAATCTTGTCATTTATAAGCTTTAGTTTTATTTTGTAGGGCATTATGTTGTAAAGAGTGATTCTGTAACTTATGGAAGCTTGAGGATCTGGATTGAAGTTGTTAAGTGCTAAAGGGTATCACTGCAGTTTTGGTCAAGGTTCAAGGGTCATTTATGTAACTTCATGTTATATATATAAATGGCTTTGTACCCGATTGGGAGCTTAGATCGTCACATTTGTCCTTTCATTATATTTTGTAATATTGAGAACATTCTTTTGTATTCCGTTTGTTCTTGAGAGCTTTAGGGTTTATGTTTGTTTACGATTTCCTTGTAATCAAAAGATCTGTAAGTTTGAACATGTTCCCACCATAACAGTGTTACGACCATCAAGAGAATACAAATCATATGTCCTAGGAACAGGTGGGACAAGTGAGTACACCCAACCCCCCTACTTATTCTATAAGGATGTTCAAAAAACATGACAATTCACATTTTCCTCCGGCCTAAGCTAAGACCATGGTATATGACATGTTTTGTCCAGCTAATAAAAAAATATTATGCAGAAAGCACTTTTTATGCACGAAACATTAAAAATTGCAGCAGTTCATGTGACGTTGAAATATGAGGCATGTGACATATAAGTCTGATGTTTTACTCATATGTTGTTTTAGCATATAATTAACTAAACAAAAAGCCTATAAACAAAATATCAAAACTCATTATACATAAAGAATATTAAAAAGAAATTAAATCAATATCTTATTAGAAAACGTTATGATTTTTCATGATAAATAATTTATTTATGTTCAAATGCACAAAATTAAGACCTTTTATTTTAAACAATAAGTTAACTAATATATTGTTAAGCAGCGGACGATTGATATGACAACATTATTGGTCGTTGATGTAGTACTGATATGGAACTGACATGTCAACAAAGATGACGGAGTACAACGATTCTTGATAACTTATTGCTTAAAATAAGAAATAGAATAAAAATAAATTATCATGAAAATACAACGTTAAATATATTGCTCTTGATGCCTCGCATTTATTATTATTATAATAATATTGTACACTTCATAATTTCATATGTTTTGATATAATGAAGAATAAACCACAAGGGTGGTGCGTGGTTGGTTTGAGCTTGGCTCCAAAAGTCAAAAGTACCTGGAGGTCCTAAGTTCAAATCCAAGGAGGAATAAAAATCCTCTTGTGGCCATGAAGGTTCAAATACGGTGACTCCGGGTTATCTGCAAAGCATGTGGTCGTCCTGTGATTAGTCGGCTCACATAGCGGATTGGATATCCAGGTTAATAAAAAAAAAAAAAATTGTCTTGAGAAATATGTGACCAAAAGTTCATTCGTAAAAAATACTTCTGAGAAGTATACTGATAAAATTATATGAAGGTCAAAATCAAGACAATTCACAGTCGGAATTACGTCAACAATTTTATCTTATACTAAACTTCTAGAAGGAAAAAACTACGATGTTCTAAAAAAATCTAGGAGTGTATGAAACCGCTTGTTTGAATAAGTCTTGTTTTCATTTAAAAATCAGATTTTATATAAGAAACTGAAAGTCAACATTTTAGTTTTGTGTGGAGTATGACATATTTCAAATTTTAAAAAGCAAATTCTGGTAAAAAGAACAATCGATTAGGAGGATCCTGACATCCATATCACACTTTGCAGATTGGTTTATGCAGTGTTCAAACGTTTTCTCTTTCTAGAATAGATATAGATTTAGTAATTCTCGATGTCTTTACGAGATTACGTGGAATTTTGTGTCAATGGTTTCTTACTAACTGTATAGTCGAGGGTCAAAAAATTTGAATTTTCAGAAAATTGAAACAAAGCACTTTTGTGTGGTCTGTCTACGGACTTTTACTGTTTGTCTAGCATATTTTTTGCTAGTCTCAACCACTGAGCGAGCCAAAAAATGACCCTTCACATTGATGTTCTTGAAGGCAGGTTCCATATAAGGCTGATTAGAATTGTCGATAATCAACTTTCTGCTCAAATATCCAAATACACATAAGTCTACTTTAATAAGCACTTTGTAAGTGTTTATATTATGTGAGTGATCCACTGTAAGATTTTGATTATATTATACGAAATCAAATTATATTTTCCACAACTAAATTTGAGTTTAAATTTTGAATGCTAAGCAACATTCGCGACAATGGGTCAGGTTAGATTGGGTTTGGGTTCAATCCATTTATTAAACAGGTTGAAAATCTCAACCTAACCCAACCCATTTAATTAAATGGGTTGAGATTTTTCAACCCAACTCAACCTATTACCTAAATTATTTGACAACGGGTTGACGTGTTTACGATTTTCTTAACCCAACCTGTTAAATAAATGAGTTGAACCTGCGTTGACTCATTTAATTTTTAAATTATAAATAAAAAAAGGACTAGACTATTTATTTATTTTTGAATAAAACACAACACAACCACAAATACAAATAAGTTGTTCAAAGTTTGAATAAAACACAAACACAACAAATATATTGTTCAAAATAAGTTGGAAAATGGAGTAATAGACTAAAGGATTTTCTTAGAGTTTCATTATGATTAAGAGTAATTGAGACAATTGAAATTTGGACTTTCATCTCACAACGTAGGATTTTTAATTAAGAATAAAATAAAATTAAAAATTAAAATATTGGATATAATATTAATAATAAAATAAAAAATTATATAATATTTTAAATAGGTTGGAAACAAGTTGAAAACATGTCAAAAAATTCAACTCAATCCAACCAATTTATTTAAATGAATTAAACGGATTGATCTATTTATTTAAATGGGTTGAACATCTCAACCTAACCTGCTAATTCTAGGTCGAGTTGGGGTTGGGTATTTTTTGCCTCTAGTTTTGACTGCCTCTAAAGAGTACTTTTTTATTAATTCAATTATGTGAGACTTTGTATTCAACCATATAGACTTAATCAATCATAGATATATATCCCCGCGTAACACAACCCCCCTGTTAATCTCTATCGAGATTGTCGATTGTGGCCACCCGGCCGAAGAGTTGGCTAGGCCCCTGTCTTGCATGCAACATTCACAAAATGTTCCAAGTCTTATAGATGGTGGCCCCGTTACTTCCCCCGGGGTCTCGCATTAGCGGAGCAGCCCCTAACAAATCGATCTGAACAGGATTGATGCTAACGGACGATTAACCCCGTTAGAATCTCTAAAGCTACTGGATTCACCAAATGGAGCATCGCAAGGGATCAGAGGTTCCAGACACTCTCGGTACTCACTTTAAAATCACACAATCGGTGTTTTCGAATATCACCTACGTCATTTCCAGTTTCGAGTTCCACGAAACAGACAACTGCTACAATCTACCCGAAAAGAGAGGCATCTTTTTGTAGAGCTAAAAGCTGTGAGTTACAAAGGCCGCTATTCCTGGTATATATATATCATGACGACAATGTAAATCAACTTATTTATTACAGGAGCAAGATGTAATTAAAATATACAAGAATGTGTGTGAGTTTAAACGTCGTAAATGAATATTATATACCTACTTAATATAAATTATCAGTTCATTTAGGTGTTTGTTTTCTAAGAGATGTTGAAGTCTGAAGTCTTATTTTCACTTCTGACTGTAAGAGGTGGTGTTGAAGAAGTCTGAAAGCAAAATCAATAAGAGAATCAATAAGACTGTTTGTTTTATAAACTGATAGATGTTTGGATTTATTTAAACTGTCTATTTTACTCATGAGGATATTATAGTGTTGACTTTATATATAAATTTATACAATTTCATGTATTTATTCATCATCATTAGGAAATTTATATCTGAATTATAAAATTAATATTCATTTAAACGAAAATATACCATTGACGGTATTTAAATACACATTTAAATCCTATTAAAATACATCAGTTGACACTAAGGGTATTCAAATATAGTTTATGAACTAACAAGTTTGCTGATATTAGAAGCACACAACCATCCAATTTGACATTTGATTGCAGCCCTATCTCCATATTTAGTGATACAGTGTTTCTAAAAATTCATGACGGTTCATCACAATCATGTGACAACAGAAAACATAATAGAAACAAATACCGAGGTCAAGAACAATGACATTTTCATTACTTCAGTCTACAAATACTTGATGAAGATAGATGACAGACATATGAGATCGATCACCATAGATTGAGATCAACAACTTGGGATCAATTAAGACCATGGACCGATTTAGGTTACTTGATGGAGAGAGGCGAGGATCCATTTCCGAGGGGTGAGGATCGATTGGATTAGATATTTTTATAGAAAAGATCGACTAAGGTTAATCATTTGCGAAACGCCGCTGCTAAGGTTCCGAAAAACAATAAAAGATAATTAAGAGGTTGGTTTACCCATTACCAGATAAGATGACGATAAGACATAAGGCTTCTAATGATAATTACTGTTAAAATTGAAAAAACATCAGGAAAAAAAAAGAACGGTTTTATATGAAAGAGAACAACAGGTGCAAAATGGTAAAAGAATCAATGAATATTGATGTCGAAATGAAGATGCCGGGGGCAAAGTTATATTTCGTGGGAAAAGAATAGATGGAAAGTTAAAAGACAAAATAGGGAAGTGGCGGAAGGCGACGATATGACATAAAATGAAAAGTAAGTTTAAACGATTGGGTTATTGTTGAATGTGTGAATCGAACAATCCACGTATTCTTGGTATCAACTTTTTCAGATGATGGTTTAATTTTTATGTTCGATTGGTTTTCATTATTATTATTATTTACAAACTAGAAGGGTACTCGTACAATGCAGCGAAAAACATCTCGATTTTAATGTTTTGCATTTCTTTTTTGTCTCAATCGATGTTATAATACGATTTATATATGATTTTGAGAAAGCGATAATGTTTTTATTTTTAAATAAGATATAAATATGAAGACATCATAAAGAATTGATATTAGTACCAAATTAACTATTTAATTTTTTTTATGCATTTCTTTAATTCATATTTTTATTTTTTGTTTAACATACTTTTTTATAAAGATAATAATTAAGTATTWTGTAATAATTCAATGATTATCCTAATTATATTTTTAATTTTTTATATTTAAAATGAGATGTTTATCCTTTCGATTGTATTTATCTGCAGTTAGTTATACGAATTCAAACATGCAGCTTTAATAAGTTGTACTTACGCACAATTTACTTGTAATCTTGAATTTTAAGTAATATGCATCAATAAACAGTATTTCATGCATAAAAAATGGTTTTTTAAGAGTTTTTGTCAAATGTTTTATAATATAGTATAAATTATAAGATAAAGCATAACAAAAGGTTCTCAGCAACCACTGAAAAGAGGTGATCAGTATGCAAAATGGGTATGGCACCATCCTTTACAGTATTTCTACCATAAGTGTCCCGCGAACACTGTGGTATGATAAAATCATGTGTCTGAAGGACAAGTGAATCATTGTTGGAGTGGATCCCCAGACCCCTCACTCATTCTGCAGGGATGTTTAAAACGCATGATAATTTCATATTTCCCTCCCACCTGATGTAAGACAATGGTATATGACATGTTCTGTTCAAGTAGTCGAAAGATTCTACATAAAGCACTTTATATGCACGAAACATTAGGCAACGAGAACAGTTCATGTGACGTTGGAACATGAGACATATGTTACATAAGCCTCATGTTTTACTGATATATGGCTTTATCAGATAATTAAATGCCTAATACAAAAATAAATAAATGGAGAATCAAAATCCATTATACTGATTTCTTATACTGATTATTAAATAACTAGAAGGGTACTCATATTCACATAATGCAGCGGGATAAATCTCGATTTTAATGTTTAGTTTTTATTCTTTGTCTCTATCGATATAATACGATTTTATATGGTTTTGAGAAAGCGATAATGTTTTTATTTTTGTATGAAATATAAATTTGAATATAGCATAAAAATTTGATTAAAATAATTTTATATTAGTATCAAATTAACTATCTAGTAGTTCTCGTTTTTTGGTGTAACTTCTTTAATTTAATTTTTTATTATAATTTAATTTAGATTTATTAACAAAGTAATTTATTTTTGGTTTAACAATATAATTTTTTATAAAGATAATAATTAAACATTCTTTTAGATGTTAATTATATTTTGGATAATCTATATTTAAAATGAATGTTTATCCTGTATTTGATTATGTTTATCTGTAGTTAGTTACATAAATTTAAAAATTGAGTTTTAATAAGTTGTACTTAAGCAAAGTTACTTGTAATCTTGAATTTTAAGTAATATACATCAATAAACAATATTTCATGCATAAAAATTGGTTTCTAAGAATTTTTATGAAATCTTTTATAATATAGTATAAATATACAATAAATATAAATTAAAAACGTTATAATTTTTCATAATAAACCAAAAATTAAAGAAAAATCAATTTATTTATGTTCAAAAATAAAAATCTGAGTAAATTATATTTTTGGTCCCTCGTCTATGGATGCTTTTTAACTTTCATCCCTACAATTCGTTAAGTAAATTTTTGGTCCACTTTTCGTGTTTCAAAGCCCAAGTTAATCCCTCCTCCTAACACCGTTGGCTTCGTTAAGTCGGTCATATGCCCCTCAAGTGTGGGGCATTTTCATCTTGACGCTTACTTTTAATTTATTTTAGAAAAATTAAAAGCTATATTAATATTTTTATTATAAAATAAATAAATGAAAAGACTATCCTTTCCATGAAACTGTCCCCCCAAACCTTCTCTCTATAAAACTCTTCCTCTACCCCCGAACTTGCATAAATCGCTCCTCGAAATCCTACCCCACCCCTCAACTTCCTTTCTCTGGCGAACCCTGGCAACAAAGCATCCAAATCTTTGAAGTCTATTGAAGATCATATTCACGTCCACCATTGCCTCACCCTTCTTTGGCTGCAAATCCATCGATATAGCTTTCTTCTTTGACGTACAGAAGCATTCACTAGAATTAAGGACGTAAAACCCCCTCCTCTCCTCATCCTGTTGAACCGGGTGAAACTACCCCCTTCCCCGTGGAAGAAAAATCTAGTTTTCAAGTTACGTTTGTATAGAGTAGGCATGAGAATGGGGGAGGACCCCATTCCTGTCCTTGTACCCGCTGGGGAATTTGATCACATCCCTATCCCCGTTCCCAACAGGGACGGGGATCTCCAACGGGGAAATGATGATTTTTTTTCCCGTTTATGTAAGTTATTTTATATCTCTCACATATTTTCAATAAACCTAAAAACAAAAGAAAATTAATTTAATACAAAAAAATCACATCATCATATAATAATTAATAAACCTAAAGCGAAAAAAAATTAATCCAAAAACAACTTAACATCATACGTACCAAAACATATCGAGTAATATTCAACACATCGAAATAGGAATATTACCAATTTAGTGGAAATAATAATATATAACTTAATGTATTAAAGAATATATATATATATATATATATATATATATATGGGTACGGGGAGTGCGATACCCGTCTTCGGCCTATCCCCAGTTTGAGCCAAACGGAGATCCCCGTCCTGTCCCAATACATGGTTTTGCGGGGAATCCCCGTCCTGACCAGGACAGGTGGATCGGGTTCCCTCACGGTTTAGCATTTTTTTAGCTTTCTAGAACCATAAAAGAATGGCCCCATGTGTGAAACGTGGACAGAACTCGACCTGGGTCGTGCCAGCCAGGTCATGTACAACCATTGGTCCACAAAGTCTCGATTTTCAGCATTTATCTTCAGTTATTTCTTATCCCTACCTCTTTGACTCGTCATTAAGTTCGTTAGGGTGAATTTAAGGGCCACAGTATGTCTGAGCTTGAGGTGTTACCTTGGAAGTAGGCACTAAGTATGTCTGAGCCTTGATGTGTTATTCATGGGAATAGACACTAAGGTCAACCTATCTTGAGGTGAAACTTATTAACGGCTATTGGACACTTGGACTCCATGCTTAAATATGGTAGAAGGAACATCATTGGATGAAAGACATACTTTTGTGTTCCCGCCACTCTTAAAGGATATAGGTCTCCCCCGTTGTTTCGAAAAGGATGGTATATGTGAAGTTTTGAATACGCTTATATAACTCCTGTTTGGTTAATAAATTGATATCTTCCCACTACTTATGATTGCATAAACTGTGTTCAAACTCACTGGACTTTTAAGCCTAACTCTTGTTCTTATTGGCATGTATCTCAGATTCTAGTGGTTAAGTTGCTTAGGTGGTTGTCCGGCCTCCTTAGAGAGCTTTAAGGGAGCATTTTGAGATGTCATCTATTAAGTTCGTATTTTAATGGTTTAGGTGACACTCGATTGTAATATTCTTTTAAGGAATTAGATTAGGAAGTTGTTATCCTCAAACCCATTTGTTACTCAATGTAATTAACTAGCGTATTTAAGTTTCCCTTTTTGGGTGAGCTCGTATTTTGATATTTATATACCATATTTCTGGTTTATTTTTGAAAACTTGGTAGTCCCATTTTTTTGGGCGTTATAGTTTTTTTTTTTAGATGTTTTGAATGTGCATACAGATTTTGCTATGAGTGGTAGTGGTGGTGGGTGAAGGGCAGTGGGTGAGTGGTGGATGGTGGACCGTTGGGACGGCGGTAGATGACGATGGTGAGGATGAAGATGGGTAAAAGGATCAAATTGCCCTTTCTCGTGAAGGGCAATGAGGGGCTACTTAATGAAAAGAGAAACTCGCAACTATACTCTAGCTGACGTGACTGTATGTAGGGGTGCTCAAAAACCCGACCAACCCGATCAATCCAACCCAACAGAAAATAACCCAACTTGAAGCAACCCGATGTCTAATCCAGTTGTAAAATTGTCAAACCGTAGGTATTGGGTTGATATTGAGTTACTATTATTTGAACCCAACCCAACCCGATGAACCTGATATCCTTTTATTTTTTGGATTTAGTATGATTATTGAATTTCTATTAATATATATATATATATATATATATATATATATATTAGACAATTACACTATCATGTATGCTTTTCATGTACATATATTTTCAATTTATTCACATCTCTATATAACTCTTTCGTATATATGTTCAGTAACTTTAAACATATATACATAAATTGAGAAAATTAATTGGATTTGATATATATAAGAAATATGGATTAGTTGTATCAAATGGTTGATGATGAAAAAGAAATTATGAGTAGATAAATAACATATTAAAGGTTAGAAGAATATGTTATTGTACCAAAGTATCAATCCGACCAACCCGTATGGGTTGGGTTGGGTTGTACTTTGGTTTGGGTTGAGTTGGGTTAAAAATTTTCAAATCGCAAGCATTGGATTAAATTGTTCAAATGTCTTCAACTTAATCAACTCAACCCATAATGATGTTTTTGGGCTTCAAAATACAAAAAATTGACCACCAATATACTTTAGGAACAAAAACCAAAAATCACTCATAAATGAGGGATTAAAAAATATTATTTTCTATAATTAAATATATTTTTGTTAAATTGATATTTAATTTCTATAACTAAATATATTATTTATGAATTAAATTATTTATTTATGGGTAATAATCTATACTATATTATAAAACATTTGACTAAAACTCTTAAAAACTCTTAAACTCTTAAACTCTTAAAACTCTTAAACTCTTAAAAACTCTTAAACCCGTTCATCCCTATCCGATTTCATCCCATATCTGAATTCGTGTAACTAACTGCAAATAAACACAATCAAATACATGATAAACATCTCATTT
>NC_037544.1:7389696-7399696 GCF_001531365.2 Cynara cardunculus var. scolymus
AAATTTTTATGATATCTTCAAACATATATTTTATTCAAAAATAAAAACATAATCGATTTCTCAAAATCACATAAAGTCATATTATAACATCGACTGAGATAAATAATAAAATGAAATATTAAAATCACGATGTATCTSGCTGCATTGCGCGAGTACGCTTCTAGTAATATATAAAGCGTATTTCATACGACTGGTAAACGGGTAGTGGGTTTAGTAATTCAGGGTCTGGAAAAGGAATATATTTTTATTTATTTATTTGTTTTCTATTCTTTGTCTCTTACAAAAACATCCTTCTTTCATACTCTCGGGATTTATGTTTTTATAGCTTCGAGAAAAAGGCGTTAAGGAGCTGAAGGATTCAGTTCAGCTCCTTCCCTACGTTTCCTTCCATAAATCCACTTTCTTTCTTTCAGATTCTTTACTTCACAGTTCATCTTCCATTTCCAAGGTACATCTTTTCTTCATAGATCTCTTCCAATTTGTGGTTTTGATGAACCCACCAATCAAAGGAATATGTTTTCTGAAACCCCTTTTGTTGATTTTCAGAATTGAAATCCGGATGCACATGCTTTGATTGTATTTACGTTACGGGTTTTGCATGTTGATTATCTTGTTTTGATTGTTTGGTTTCAGGGTGAATCGAATTTACCACAAGTTTGCTAGCATTTTCCCATGGGTTTTCGTTGATTTCGCGTTAGGGTTTTTGGGGGAAATTTAGCGACTTACCTGAAATGCCGTCTACAAGTAGTTCTGGGATTTCTTTCGGGACGATTCGTCGATCGATTTTAGGATTTGGAAGTGATCACAATCAAATTCATTCTGAAGAACTGAACAATGAGTCTAAATCTCTTCTGGATCGCGAGCTTGAAGGTTTTCAAAATCAAGTGTTCAATCAATTTCACACACTTTCATCATCATCATCTTCTGCTGATGATTTCCTTTCCATTGATTGGATGTTGAAGCTACTGGATGCATTTCTTGCTTGCCAAGAAGATTTCAAACGTATTCTCTTAAAGAATTCAGAATTGTTTTCGAAACCTCCGTTAGATAGGCTGCTAATGGAGTTCTTCGATAGAAGTATCAAAGCTCTCGACATCTGTAACGCTGTTCGTGATGGGATCGAAAAAGTTCGTGTTTGGCATAAACATTTAGAGATAGTTTCGAGTGCTTTTGATTCTAAACAAAGGAATGTAATGGGTGAAGGACAGTTTAGGAGGGCGAGAAAAGCATTGACCGATTTAGCTATCGTTATGCTTGACGATCAAAAGGATTCTGGATCGGTTTTTTCGAATAGAAACCGATCTTTTGGGCGTCAAAATAAGGGGAAAGAGCGTAAAAAAGGACACTCGAAATCCCTTTCATGGAGTGTATCTAATTCTTGGTCAGCAACTAAACAGCTTCAATCGATGGCAAACGGTTTAGTTCAGCCTCGAGTTAACGAAATTGGTCAGCAATTCGGTCTTGCAAACTGTGTTTTCACAATGGGTTTTGTTCTTATGTTTGTACTATGGACCGTAGTGGCTGCGATCCCGTGTCAAGATCGTGGGTTATTTCCGTTCTCGATTCCACGACAAGTTTCATGGGGAACTCCATTGTTCTTGATTCATTCTCGGATTTTGGATGAATCAAAGAAGCGTGAACGTAAGAACAGTCCTGGGCTATTAACAGAAATCCACCAAATGGAAAAATCCATCAATTTGATCTCGGATTTGATCGATTCCGCCCACCAGTTCCCATTGACCGAAGAACAGCAGAAAGAAGTGAAAGATGGAATTCAAGAATTATCTCTGGTTTGTAACTCATGTAAGAATGGATTAGACTCATTGGATCGCGAACTGAGAGAAGTTTTTCGCAAAATCATGTCCTTTCGAACCGAAGGTCTTGGAACCGTGACCAGGGCACAATCTTGAAGATCGAAGAACCAAAAAGAAGAACATAAAGCTGGTTAATTCTTGTTCGATTTGCGATCGAGGAACCAAATGGCTCAGGTTTTCGGGTTACGATGATGGGTTTTGGCTAGGTAAGCTTTATATAATTTACCAGTAATCTTTTCATATGTAAGAACTTGCTATCTGCTACTATATTTTACAATGTTTCTGCTGTGTTAACTAGTTTAGTTTCATTTCTGCTGTTCATCTTTCTGTTAAAAACCAATCTGTGTTACTTCACAACGTTCATTCATTGTTATATATACACACAAAATAGTATACATTTCTTCGGTGTTCCTGTTTTCTTGCTCGGGTGCTCGTTTTGTTCGATTACATCAAGATGTTATTAGTTGAATTTGCATACATACATGGATAAAATCGTGCCGACCTAGTTTCTACCCCAAAGGGTAGAGAGGCTATTTCCCGAGGATCTTTTAGAGGGTCACCAGTCATAGTCATAGTCATAGTACTACTCTCGCTCAAGCATTCTTGACAACGGAGTTCTATAATGCACTAGTGCTGGTATGATCGCACCTATATGATATTTGTATATGTATATGTGGATCAAGTCAATAAGATGACTCAGCATGCTCACATTTGTTAGAATCCGATGCATTAGTGCTGGTATGGTATGATCGTACAATGTGTTGTCCACATTGTATGATGCTCGTTGATTGGATAAGGACCAAGTTTTGGTAATTTTCTGTTAGTATGTCGACCTCCTTAATGGTTAAGCTGTAGCTTTAGCCAGAGGGGTGTTGTTAATGATGAAAGAAAGTCAATTATAAAATGGGAACAGTTTGACATGACTTTTGGTTATGGAATGAATGGCATTTTGAAGTTATAGGAAAAGAAAAAATGGTGTGTTTTTGTTGGTCCCCTCTTCCCTACATAGCTGGAAATATGGTGGTTTTAGTGGACATTGGCCATGCTCCAGCCTGTTTGGGGGTCAACTCTCCCATTTATCGATAATCATGCTGTAACGACTTGTATTTTATGCATTAAAAGTTGTACGTTATGTTGCATGAATAAAAACATGGTGAAAAACTGAGAACTTCTATTATTTGTCTCATTACCAGGTAATACATGGTTATGGGAAAGAAGTTTTAGAAATGGTCCCTGGACTATACCTTGATTCCGAAACCGGTCCCTAAGTGTAGGTTGTAATAATTTCTGATAGGGATGTACGCGGGTTGGGTTAGACGGGTTACAATAAATTTACAATCCAACCCTATTATGACGGTTTGGAAAAGTCTCAACCCAACTCATTCAAAAGTATAACCCAACTCAACCCAACCCTTGCGGGTTGGGTTGGCGGGTTAGTAGTTACATAATTTGACAAATGAAATAATTCATAAAACTTAAGTTTATGAACCATACTATAAAGCGTCCTATCTAAAAAGGTTACAATAGGTTTATATGACGTTTTTGAACGTTTCAACAAATGTTTAAGAATGATCTTTAAATAAAATGTATAGAAATATTTTGAGAAATGTCCCGTAAACTCATCTATTTATAGGACACCTATGTTCATATGACAAATTTTCAAGTTGTGTTGTATAAAATAACTTATATGACACTTTATTTTAAAAGCATCATAAAATTTGTTAAGACGTCCAAAATCATCCTATAAACATGTTGTAACTCTTTTAGTTAAGACATTTTTCTAATGTAACTCTTTAAAAGCGTCATATATTGATAAATTCGTCCATCAAATATCTATCAATATCATTCATATTCTCCAACATACCAATTTGTTGTTCTGCAAAAAAAAAATTCAATAATTTTCCTTATTAATTAGATTATTTGTTATCATTATTTCATCGTGAATCTTTTTTGGTAACTTATACATTTAGTTAAAATGAAACAAAACATAATATCAATAAAAATTATATAAAATCTATACATTATATATATATATATACACACATAATAAACATATATATATATATATATAAATGAAATTTTATAAAAATTATATATTAGCAGCGGGTTTGGCAGGTTGAACTAGGCTCAACCCAATTTCAACCCTCCTAATTGGCGGATTAGCGGTTTGGCGGTTTGGTGAGTTGGGTTTAATTGGGTTGTTAGCGGGTTGAGTTGGGTTGGGCGGGTTTTACAGGTTGACGGTTTTTTGTACACCCCTAGTTTCTAACTTAAAATTCTGGATTTTGTACAATTATGGTCCATCTACGGAAACTTGCTCCTGTTGTCCCTCCCTCATCTTTCACTAGGGATGTAAACGGATTCAATGTTCAGCAGAAAGTTTGTTTATTTAATAAATAAATGAACATGAATAAGATTTTTGGTTTGTTTAGCTAAAAGAACGAAAACTAACAATGATCTCGTTCGTTCATTTATGTTTGGTAACCGGAGGCGGATGTACTTGTTTTAGAGTGGACAACATTTTGTACGATCATACCAGCACTACCCTTCACTAGCATCACTCTAATTAATGGTGTTATGAGGAAGGACCATTTCATTATAAAATTGAAATCATAGAACGAAAACTAATAGTGACCTCGTTCGTTCATTTTTGATCTCTGTGGTTTACATAAATTAACGAGTACGGTCCCTGGAATTTTTTTTATCGAAGTACATCTTTATGATTTCAATTCTATAATGAAGGTCCCTCCTCATAACACCATTAATTAGAGTGATGCTAGTGAAGGGTAGTTTCGTTCATTAACGAATTCCGTCCTCCATCTACTTTCTGTTTTATAACATGTTTGATCCCTCCCTCTACTTTTATTTTTATAACGGATTTAATCCCTCTCTTCAATCAAAAGAAATTTGATGGAACAAACATATATTTTCTATATATAATAGGTAAGATTACTAAACAAACCCACATCAACTAAGTATCCAACTAAAAATACTAAGGCTGTTTGGCAGATGCTGAATGGTTTGATACAAATTGATTAAGTAGTCAGAATGATTAAGAGTCTCTCATGATATAAGGCAAAATGAAATATAATTGTTTGGTAATTGTTTACAATGAAATTAGGGCGTTTAATGGTTAAAGGAGACGCATGATAAAAAATCATTCAGATGGTTTTAGAACCATTAAGAGGCAAAAAAAATTGTCAAACAAGATTCACTTCTTAACGATTCAGAGACTGTCTCTTAAATTTTAGTATTCAAATTTTCAATTCATTATAATAACATTGATAATCTTTAACAGGTCAGTGCTAAACTATAATATTTTTTTATATATTTAGTAATATATCATTTAATTATAATTATTTTTAGTATATATTAATTAATTAGTTTAAGCAAATTATTTATACATACATATTTTTATATCCTACATAGTAAAATTTATGTATATTAATTATTTTTAGTAAATTAGTTAACTTATACTTTTTATATCTTAATAACTTTTATATTATTGGATATTTAGTTCTAAAATCTTATTGGTTTTTAAAATTTCAACTAATTAGAACAAAACATGTGTCAGAATTATAGTAAATTGACGGACGAAACTAACCCTCGCTAACGACATTATAATTTACAGTATTATTAGGGGACTATATCTGTTATAAAAATGAACGATAAGGATGTCCTTTCTTAAAATCTTTTTAAAGACCTACTCGTTAATTCATGTAAACCACATGGACCAAATTTGTATTTACGATTAATTTGGTTATATTTTTGTTAATATTTATATCTAAGACTAACTCATTAGGGTTAATTTGTATTATTTTAAGTTAACTTTTTAGTATAAATTTGTTTATAATTATGTTTCAATATATAGAAGTAAGTTCAGTTATGCACTTGATTTTCGTTGCGAATTGCGGGATAACGCGAGTGCGACACGTGTCTTCATTTATCATGAATAATTGACGTAGATATTTTTACAACATTTAGGATGAATATTCAGTGAATGTCCTGAAACATGTGGTGTGCTCTTGTTGGTCCCCCAGTTCGCAATGTAGACTAGATTTTCAGCCGAATCTGCACCTATATATAGGGTCAGGTTTAAACGAGAAGACGATCAATTTGTTAGATGACGAAAGCAATCAAAACCGTTTTTGTATATATATCCCTAAATGTTTACGATTGATTCACGGTTAGATAAACACTTTGATAATTGACATTTATACTATTTTTAATTTAGTTTTTGATTATTTTATTTAAGGTATTAATTTAATAAAATAAGTGGTCTAAAATCCTCCTCGCCTTCTTGAATTATCCTTTCTCTGTATATAGGCCTAATTAAATGAGAACTTGATAGTTAATGTTATTTTTTTAAATAAAGTAAAAAGAAAAATTAGTAATTTGATATTCTCAATTTATATTTAATTAAATTATTTAACAACTTTATATCTCTCTCCATATTTAACAACTCTCTCTCATGTTTTTTTTACCTTAAGATTGTTTACGCATTATATACCAATTGTCTATGTAAAACCAACTAGAGACAGGTTATGTCGAATGAGTGCATCACAATGTGTATTTTACGAAGTGTATTAGGTAGCTTTGCTTTACGAAGTGTATCACAATATGTATTTTCGTTATTTTTCATTGTTTTATGAAGGGTATCACAATATGCATTCTCGCTGCTTTACAAATGTTCGTAGAACATAATGAATTGCACATGATGTGTTTGTAGAAAGGGCGGGGATGAATACAAACACAACAAATTTTCACTTTTAATTCTATATTTTGTATTAAAACAAAGAACTACAGATTTGTTGCGTAAGCTAGGAAGGTAAGACATGTTATCCTAAACGATATGACCAGTGACAAGTTTACTAACAACTGAAAGAGTGAGAAAGGAGGGCACACTTTCAGATATGAAGGAGTAAGATACTTCTTCAGTTAGTGATGCCAATTTTAACTAAGAAACTATCACTCAAAAGTTCTTTCAAAACTGTTGAGTTGCAACATATGACAAAGATAACCTTTTATAGCTACCATTGCATTAAGTGTTTGCCAACTTTAACGCATGTTTTTATCTGATTTGTTGATCCATGCATGCTTGTACTCCTCATGTCAACCTTTGAAGTTGATGGAAGACACTTTTTAACCTGACCCATCATTTTGCATATAAAAGGAATAGTAAAGGAAATATGATACTATTACAATAATATTTTAGAACTTACTTTGACTGACATGCTAAGCATGTTCCTATACCAAGATGAGTGTTGGTAGAATTGGTGAACCAAACTTGTTGGACAAGTTTGCACTCCAAAATCTGGCTTGCCAGTAATAGTTTTTGTCACACTATTATTTGACTTTATCTGTATTGATCTTCTTTCAATAGATGACAAACCACTTCGTTTTGATAACGATCTTGACCTCACTTCAACTAGTTTTATTTTGTTAAAGATTTTTTATTCTTAGATCAATACATATAGTTGCAAGACTTTTACAAAGAAAAATCACTTATTTTCAATTCCAAAATATAAGCTACAGATTGAATTCCAGCGATAGATTAATTATGAAATTGGAACATCAAATTTCTAAACCTAACTTCGAATAAAATGTGGGTTCTTGTATCAATATTAAGTGACCATGAAAATAGGTTAATCGGATTCTTCCATTCGGATGGAGAATAATCAAATGTAAAATTTGATATCACAATTAATTTAAGTTACAGATCCGATGATGGCTAAGATTCGAGGCCTTGAGCCTAAGCAATTTCTAAGGTTTAAGATGTTAATCCACTTAAGTCGTATCTGATTAATGTTGTATATCAGATATGAAATTACAAGGGAAGTATTAATAATTTCTTTCTAAGTGTTGAGTCGGATGCTAGTTGCATTATTTACAAATCTGATGGTTGAGACCAACAATATCCCCCCCATTTTTTAATAATACAAATAGATAGATGTGAAAGAAACTCTTAGAACATAAATGGTACCGAAACTTATAAGCGAAATAATAAAATCCAAACTCACAAATTCAGAGATCTATTTTGGATTTTTTTTTTTTTTTTGCATTATCTTTTTGTTTTCTTTTTTCTTTTTCTAAGGCTCTTTTTTTTTTCTTACATTCTTTTCTTTGGATTACAGACAATATAAAGAAATGCATATAGGATATATGAAGTAAATAAAGCTTTAAAGGTCATCTAGACATAAACAAAATACTGAAAAGGTAAACTTTCATTTAGACTGAACATATATCGAGTAGTTACAATGAAAGGTTACATCTGATCAAGACATTTGATAACGTTGTTATCTTACAAGTTTTTACCCTCCAAATCATTAGTTCTATGGTTTGTCCTGAAGTAGACTTTGGTATTTTGGACTAATACTTGTGCAAGTAATGTGTAGGCATACAGAAGGTCAATTCGATGAAAAACGTTCAAATACACGCCAATTTTAACATTTGGAAATAGATAATCGAGTGAAGCAGCGGAGGAAACACGTTTTAGGTTTTTGCGACCCTAAAATGGACCCTTGCAATGGTAGGGTTGCACTACATACATCACATTTGATGTACTGTAAGTTGTGGAACTTTTATCAGGAATAGGAGCACGGGAGACCCTAAAATGCGACCTTGGCAATGGTAGGGTCACATGCAACAACAAAATTTCGCTATCTGGGTATAAAAGTTGCTGAAAGTTAATTATTGGGATTATCTCAAGATTTTTAGGTAAAGAGCTTGGACCAGAGGACTTTTCGAGGGTTTTAAGCCTAAAAGGTGGTTTTGCATTGAATTTGAAGAGGGAATCTTCATCTCTAGTGTATTTTGTTGAGAAACAGTGTACTTGATTGTTGTTTTCTTCTCTTATTTGATGTCCTTCTCTACTAAACATTTTGAGGTTAAGAGAAGGATGGATTTTGGATTTATACAGATGAATATATGATTTTTGCATTTATTGAGTCATTACACCTTGTTGGTTGAGTTCTTCTATCTTGTTCTTTATCTCTTGCTAGATTGGCCATCTTGCATACTCTATGGTCGTATTCTCATTTGAGAAATTGGTTGTATGACTAGATAAAAGATAGCTAAACCTAAGGTGAGATATTGGATATAGATATACCAAGTAAACCCTAGTTATGTATTACTCAATTCTTATGCTTAAGGAGTTGATTGTTTATGTTTACTAATCGAGAGATTTTATTCCGCATTATATGATACAGTCTTACTATTGCTTGAGAAAGAGTAATAAGTAATTGAGGAATTGTCATATGTAATCGTGTGTGTTGACTTATGAAGTACATCCCTGCAATCGTAAGGAACAATACTCTTTCATGCGGTATCAGATCTCCAGGGGGCAAAGAGAGATCAAGATTAGTAGTTATAGGAAGATTATCGAATAAGACAAGAGACTAGATTATCTTTTCATCATTTTGAATCTTGAGAGGAACATTTAATGGTGCCAAAAGTGTTGAAGAAGTTGATTGGACAAAGGTTTGGAATGACCTTTCAAAAAGTTGAGGAGTAGGAAATCCGAATTTCCTTTTGATGTTGTTTACCTCTGCAATAAGTGCTTGTATTCGTTGCATTATCATTGGCTTGAAAGAACTTTTAACATCTCGGATAGCATCAATAATTTTTAGACATTCACTGTAGCCGTAAACGACTAGCAAGTGAATGTCTTCGTCTTTACTGCTCCAATCATCTCGAACTAGTCTAATTGTGATCACTGGATCCTTGTATCCACTTTATTACAATCGATCATAGTATATTTGATTAATCCGGCCTTGAGACTTCTCCTAAAGAACATTTTGTTGAGTTCTTTAAGCGTCTTTTCTCTTTTTATCTAAAGAGTTTTGGCTGTGGCCAACTCTTATGTCTTCCAAAATTTTCTAATTTTTGGATGAACTTTCACGCTTTCTAATTCTTCTTTGAATCTTCCTCTTCTTCGGTCGTTATAATTTTTTTTTGAAAGAGTGAGAAATGAGGTTACTCTTTCATATCTAAAGGATTAAGATAGTTCTTCAAATAGTGATGCCGATTTTGCCTAAGAAATTATCACTCAAAAGTTCTTTCAAAATAGGTGAGTTGCAATATATCACACGGATGATGTTTTATAGCTAACATTACATTAAATGTTGCTTGTCAAGTTTAACTCGTGTCTTTATCTAATTTGGTGATCCATTCATGCTTATACTCTT
>NC_037544.1:7402427-7403706 GCF_001531365.2 Cynara cardunculus var. scolymus
GGGGGGGTTTAGATACCAGATCTATATTGCCATCATAGTCTTCAATATCTAAAACCAGAGAGAGGCGAGTTGGTTATTACCATATTTTCTATAACTCGCCCACCTCTCTTCTCGCCGACGATACTCGCTCTGACAATGTAGTTTACGTCGCCATGACTCGACATGTAGCAGGCCTCCGAGGATCCATGGCGGCGATCCTACACAAGAAGAGAATGAATGAAAAACAATTAACATGAACATGTTTGAAAGAACTCGTGAACATATTTTATGAATGAAAAATTATGAATTCTACCGATTCGAATAATCCTTTAACTTTATATATACTACAAATTTAACAATATATGCCTCAGCTACAAAAAAAAAAAGTAACTCTTTAAGCTTAGATACAAAATTGTAACTCACGGTTCTCTCAACTTCTCTCCGAGCGACTTCTCATAATATCTACAATTCGAGCCTGTTGAAATGAAAAAACAAGCATTTTAATTCAATCGAGAAAATACCAAATAAATATACAAAATGACAACCAACACATGCCCGATGGAGACTACACCAAGTGCAAATTTTATATTTCAACATAAGAATTGAACAAAAATAATTAAATGTATAATCATGATTTTATTAAAAGTAAATTACAGATTTAATATGGGCTCTTTGATCTTAAAAACGTTGGTTTTAAGAATGGTGATTGCTCTTCTCCGACCTTACCGCCCAACCTCACAACAGACAACTAATTTGACTAATCAAGTATAAATGAAAGTTTCTATTGAATCTGTTCATTTAGATTATGGTGTTTGTGATAACTTATTATCGCGTATGTATGTTTGTGTGTGTGTATATATATATAATATTAGATAATATTGATATAATAAAGAGAAATCTTCATTGAGGCTTCATAATTTTGATTATTTTTCCTTTTGTTGTGGATTCACTTAATTTTTTTATTATGTTTTCTTATAGTTTTTTAATTTGTAATTTTGTAAGAAAAAAACACCAACAATAAGATACATTTTTAGGCATCGCAATACTAATTTTTAGAAAAAACACAAACTTTGTTTTTTTATTGATGTAATTATTATCAAAACATTAAAGTAATTAGACTATTCATTTTCATTGCTTACACCYAATATTTGTTTTTTTGATTCGTTTATCTCATATGACCYTATTTKTTATTTACATAACAATAATTGAACACACACATACATATGTATGTATGTATTCAATATATATAAYCAAAATATCTATAAACTCATTTATATAAATGAAATTACGATCAATATAT
>NC_037544.1:7404126-7408184 GCF_001531365.2 Cynara cardunculus var. scolymus
TTTAGTTACACTCTTTTTTTTTTCTTTCAAAAACGTTGTAAAAACTATATCAAAAACATAGATCAAACAGAAAAATACGAGCTTATCACGACTTACGATTTATGAGTTATACACTGTCAAAATATAGAAGCTGCATTGTTGGTAAAACCCGATTCCGCAATTCCCGACTAACTTTTATGACCCAACTTCCATGATTTGCTACATTCACATGCTATAAACATACTTCAACATACTAAGTCGCTCCATCCGAGGGGCCAAAAAGGGCTTATTCAACAACTAAGGCTAGCGTTCGGGAGATCAACCCGGACTTGTCTTGTACTTTGGGAAACTCGCTCCATCCTCTTGACAATTGAGCTATACACCAAAAGCAAAATAACAACTCTCCTATTCCCCAACATAAAAAAAACCGACACAATAAAGTAAAAATAAAAATAAATAGAACATGTAGATGGTCGGACCCAAACCCAACTCACTGATATTAAACAGTTGCTTTTTTTAGCTTAAAGAAGCTCGATTTTCAGATAAAAAAAATATTATCACTAAAAGCATAATATATTATTTTCAGACAAGAGTGGGAACCAGAATTTTCGATGAAGGCAGTCCTCTTGTTTTAGTTATCTTTTGCCCGAGATCATCAATTATTTTTAGAGCGTGTCGAGTTCGTAGACGTTATAGATCCCGACTCTAATACAGCATAAATTAGAGTCTCGGAACATAAAAAGTATAAAGACTTTTTTGTTTATATTTAAATATAAATAATTATTAGTTGAATTTTTCCAAAAAAGTATGAAAATGGGACATTGGAAGATTATGGTTGGTTTGATTGGGTTGCATGTGAGGTGATCTTRAATGGATGTACATACATAAAATCATTAGACCCTAACCAAATGACAGTGGATATGATACAAGGAATCAAATCCTTTAATTTCCATAATCCATTTTTTTATATATTTAAATCATTATTATTTAATTTAATTTAATATATAATAATACTTGAAGAAATTAAATTGTTACTATCTTTCTTTACTTGTGAGAAATTAATAAATACTTTTTTCTCTTGTAATAAATCAAAAATTATTACTTCATAATATTTATGAATTATAAATATTATCTATACTACTTTATAAATCAAATTTATCAAAAGTCTTAAAAACGATTTTTAATGCACAAAGTTCTATACATTTATGCACAAAGTCTTAAAAGTCTTAAAAACAACTTATAATGCATTAAGAGGTTGTTTGTTTACCTCTTAATAGTTCCATTAAGAGGCAGATTCTGAATCGTTTAAAAATGAATCTTATTTGGCATAAAAAAGTCTGTCTCTTAATGATTTTAAAACTCTCTGAATGATTTTGTATCTTAGGGCTCCCTTAACCATTAAGCGTCCTGATTTCATTGTAAACAATTACCAAACAATTATATTTCATTTTGTACTATGTCATGAGAGCTTCTTAATCATTCTGACCACTTGATCGTTCTGCACTGAACCATTCAGCAACTGCCAAACAACCCCTAAGTACTACAATTTTATGTGTTCGGTCTTAAAATCTCTTAATTTACAATTAAAATAACATATAGTGCAAGTTACCAATGCATATTATTACATTTTATTTTCATGTTCTCAAAATACTTTTGACATCTTTCACTCATACATTCACCCTCTCATACCTCTATGTCTTCTCCCCATCCCCAAGGTGAGATTCAAACTGATATTCATCATGAGTTATTAAAAATTATCTCGTTCATCTCTCATTCAATTGCTCTAGAACTCTCGGTCTAGCTCTCGATCTCTTGATTCTTTGCTCTTTGTGTAAATCGAACACATTTGTGGAGTCGTTTAAATATGTTGGATTTTAATTATATTGGATTCTAAACCGTTATACAATTTTTTCCATCGATAGACTGTAATTGGAACTATAACTCTTATTTATTCAAATTGTATTAATATCTAAAGACCAAGTGTAACTTAAATAATCGTTAAATCTTCTCTTAATAAAACCAGTAAAAATTCAAAATCGTTAAAATTCACGGCTCCCGCCGTATTGCATGGGTACACAACTAGTTACTTTTTAAAGGCAAAAAATTATTTTAAAGAATACAATATCAATGTGTAAATGAGAATAGTAACCAAATAAGAGAACATGAAAAAAATCAAATCACAATAGTGGTTAACGTAAAACAACTTGCATAAATCACATGTGATTTTACACATGATTTTAGTGTAATATTACATGTAAATCGACCGTTTTCTTATTATCTTATTTAATTACTGATCTCGTATAAATCTGAATATATATTTAATAAAAAATTATAAAGTCACCACATGTATTAATCAAAAGCTTTTATCAAATAATTATAACATTTATTATGTTGAAATCGTTGTATTTTCAATTAAAGCATGTGTATAATATCGATAGCTTCAAGACATTTTAGATGTTTCATTGATATATTAATCATTAATGATCATAAAAAAAATATACATGTATCACAAGTTTCTTTATTTTATTTACTAAAATATATGTGATGTATTTGATTATTAATAGAAATTAAAAACCAACTTTATCTATACTATATTATAAAGTATTCGGCAAAAACTCTTTAAAAACCATTTTTTATACATGATGTACTGTTTATTGATACATATTACTTAAATATTGTCAGCAGTACACATACTTTTTATTTAAAATATCAACTCAAAATAATGGAATAGTTTAGTAAGGACGTAATAATTAAATTAAAAATGTAATAAAATAGGTGCCATGACAATTGTTTATATTAGCATGAGGAATAATGCAACATGTGATGCCCAGCTTGTAATTGTTTTTAATGTATAGTAACTTTACAGGAAGAACCCTTTGGTATATGGTTTTTGTATAATTAATTTATGAGATTTTGTGTATAAGCATGGGAATGGGACGGAGATGGGGCGGGGACCTCAATTCCTGTCCCCGTCTCCAATTATTTATATTTATCCCGTTCCCATTCCTATCCCTACTGGGGATTATAATCACATCCTCAACGAAACGAGGAACTTTTTTTATACAATTTATTTTGAATTAAATATGTGAGAAACCATACATGTTTAAATCTCAAAACATTTTTAATAAACCTAAAATGAAAATGAATTTAATTTAATACAAAAAAAAACCACAACATCATATAAGAACTAATAATCTAAAACAAAAAAAATCTCAATTTAATCCAAAAAAACTTAAAGTCACATGTAGCAAAAGATATTGAGTAATATAAAACCATATCGAGTAATATACAAAACTTGTCGAGTAATTGTATTTTGACTTGACATCCAAAATATTACATATTAACATCCAAAAAATAACAATTTTAGATTATAAACCTAGTTAGGAAATTATGAATTAACGCTTTAGTTGAAATAAATAATATACATATATATATATATATATATGTGTGTGTATATATATATATGTATATATATATATATATATAATTTATTAATTAATATATATGTATATATAACGGGTACGGGGCGCAGGCGGGGAATACCATACCCGTCCCCGTCCCCATCCCCGGTTTGAGACAAACGGGATCCCTGTCCCCATCCCCATCCTGAATTTAGCGGGGAATTCCCGTCCCCGACCGGAGCGGGTGGACCGGGTTCCTCGACGGGTCGGGACCCATTCCCATGCCTATTTGTGTATACACTTTTATTTGTATCATGTTGTATTTAATACATGGACATAACAAGATAGGATATGATAAAACTCAATATGTTACATTCTACAGGATGTGACATAAGACCAAATGGTTGTTGACCGGATTAGTAATCGCCGGTCAGCTTCTATATCTACGTTTTTGGTTGAAATGTTACCGCGCTTCGCGCGGTCGATATTACTTAATGAAGAAAAACATCGAGAAGTTTGAATTAAATATAAAGTGGTAAAAGTATCACAATAATAATGTTAGAATTGTATGTTCGAATGTTTGCTTTTGTAAGCATAAAGAGAGTTGCAATATATTGTTTCATGGAAAATGAATATGTAGTGTGAAAGAATTTTAGGTTGTGATGGAGTATGTGACTT
>NC_037544.1:7410047-7412412 GCF_001531365.2 Cynara cardunculus var. scolymus
TTTTATATTTATTTTATTTTATCAATTTCTTACTTAATTTTCTACATCTATTTTAGGTACATGATCTAAGTAATTTGAAGAAATAGATGATAGTGATTAAATGATTTAAATATAATAGATTAATGGTGTAGCGAAGCAATATCTATTAAAATCAACAAGCTCAAAAACAAAAAGGAACACGTAATAATAAAAAAATTGCAAGAAATTAGTCTATCAATAATCTAACATCATGGAAATGGAGATAGAAGCTATCTTTTATTCGCCATAAATGCAATCATTTAGTTGCCAAAACCTTCCTCATCGTCCTCAACAACTCTTTTTTTTTTCTTGGTTGGTGATAGTGTTTCATCATCACTTGTTTTCTCATCCTCCGCAGAAGCAACAAAAGTAACTTCTAAATCCTACAAGATATTTATTAGGTAATTAGATTTTGTTGCAAAAACACAAGTGATTTAAAATATTTGAAATGCAATTGTCATTTACAAAAACCATACAAACCTTTGCAACCGGTTTCTCCCCCTTTCGAGAAGTGCTTTCAAATTTGGATGAGTCTTTTTCCCTAATAAAGCCAAAAAGAACAATGCATAAAGTAATGACATATTCAAAGAAGTTATATAAACATAATTTATAACTAACCTTTCCAGCATTTTCAGTGTCACAATCTTTTTGTATTTGCTCATCAGCAATCCACAGGCTAGTCACCGTAAAATCTTCGCGTCCATGTACAATATTGTACTCATTTAGTTTTAGTTTAAAGACATATTCTTTTCCGACGAGGGTATGAACCTCTGCTGGAACGTCATCACTACCTAGTGGTTGTTTGTTAAGCAATTTGTRTGCTGAAGTGTCAAGCACTCTTTCAGCAACAATATTGAACAAAACACAACTGGTTTCCCAGTCTCGTCTTTGATTCTTATGTGTATTTTATACCTAAAGAATACATATAAAATTARTGGCTATGAAATCTTTTACACGGTGAACTAACATTAATAAAATGATGTAAAAAGGTGAAGACATCGACTTACAACACAAGTGGAAATTCAGATTCTGCCTTGCAATTTCCACAAAAATAACCACCRTCTATGGTGGTTAGTTGTTTGTAGCAAACTTTGCATCCCTTGTAAAACCATCCCAATGAAGGAACTATGCAGGTGATTGTTCCTCTAACAATTATGTAGGGAACCTAAAGTGTACACATTATTAAAAAAGATGTAGTTATTAAAATATTTTATTAATGTATGAGAAAAAGGAAAAATTATAGAATGTTGGACAAGTTAGGATAGCACCTTCATGTCTTTATCCCAAGTAGCACATAATAGGTCATTAATCATCATCCTTTCTAGATGCATATCTTCATCACGACGCTTTTTCTCATCCGYGTTTTCTATAAAGTGGACTCCATTTGCAACAGTTGTGAATCTTTCAATTAAAGAAGAAACATAGTTTATCCTTAAATTTATGAATATTTTGCTAGCRCTTGTGGTAGCAAAATAGACAACACYTGCCATTACGAAGATATAAGCAAACATTGTTAGAAAATGTAAGCAATTTTTTTAATTTGAAATGTAATATTTCATCCATGAATTAATCGATTTTATAAGTAACRAAACATACCTTGGAAAGTTTTTACCCTTGTACATGTGACAATGAGAATGACAGGTCCTGTAGCAGCTTTCATTTTCACAGCAGTAGCATCAAAATCCTCGGCCAGTTTACCCCACAAAGCAACTCTTGTTGTAATCGAGCTGAAAATAATCATATTAAATARTACAAGAATAAAATGTCTTCGCAATTGTTTATTCACAAACCAATAAACATATATATATTAGACAAATAGTGAACAATAGATATGACCAACTATTGATTATACAATTTACTAAATATTTAAATACTTACTAATCGGTGATAATCTCCACATCTCTTTTTTTCCAACCCACTCCAACAGTTTCAATGTGACCAACAGCTTGTATACATCCAACAACGTCTATAATATATTAAGAACTTAAATCAATAGAAGTTCAATTCATAAATATAAATTTAGTAATAAAATGGAATATGCAAAGGGTTCAAAATACCTGATAAAATTGTGTCGTCATTGACACGCGAGTGCACTAAACCGGCTGAAATAAATTGGAAGCTATTTTTAGGGATGCTCACGGTATCTTCTTCTAATTTTTTTTAAGGAAGTGAATTTTTGGAAGATGATCTTGATATCATTTGCAAGAGGCCTGAAATTCCCAACACTTGGAACAACTTTGAAATTTTTAATTTCATATAGAACACCCTCATGCAATAGAGTCCTAAATTTTGGGACAAGACCGCTCCAGATGCTTGCATGAATCAGATTTTCCTACAATTAAAAAAA
>NC_037544.1:7412432-7419892 GCF_001531365.2 Cynara cardunculus var. scolymus
TAGAACAAAAAAAAACATAATCACTTTCACTTACCTCTTCATCGATAAGAATCATGTCAAGGCTAATTAATTCTCCTCCTTTTTTGCTGTTCAAGGATTCCCACATCCTACAAATCCTTATCCTTATGATGATATTATTGTTATCATTTTTGAGATTTTTTAGATGAGTGAACTCCATTAATCTAAGATGAAGTTGAGTTCCAAAAATAAAAAGATGCAAGTGATAGTAGGGAAGTAAATAAACTACTATTTATGTTGGGAACATGGAATATAATGGTTTAAAATCATTAATTTTGCTTGTGGTTACAAAGAAGTTGGGAAAACCTCATCAAGTATCATAATGAATATTAAGAGCCATAATTAATTTTGTTGCGGTTACAAGAGAAGTTGAAAAGGTATTCAGCAAGTCTATTAATGAAAATTAGAATGTGTCATTAACCATAGTTATGGTTACAAAGAAGTTGGATAATTCTTTTATGGATTCTTTATCAAATAGCTAACTGATGCAATTCTTAAAAGAGGCATAATAGTGTTAGAAAAATAATGACACGTTTGCTATTGTGGCTTTTGCGCCACTCCTAGCAGACTTATACTTCATATAATTGTCTTAACATCAACACCTTTCTCAAATACGTTATTCCTATTTACTTTGTCTTGCAAAGCAGAAACATCATATGTAGGATATATCGGTCGCAAAGATCTTTTCTCAAGCATAGATTCATGAATGGCTTAAATTTTTCTGGTGAACATAGTATGACATAACGGTTGTTCTTCAAACAGGAAGATATAGTCATAAAGCTGATAGATTTTTAAATCCAGTCTGAAAAACCCAATCGGAGCCTATTTTGACACCCTAAGCATGCTTACTAAAATCAGACTTGAAAGGCCCGGGCCTTTTCCTGAAACAGCCCGGGCCTTGTGACTGGAGTTAAACCCCGGACCTCCATACCCATTTGTGCTAAAGCCATGGGGACAAAAACAAGTAGGATACTTATACCCATATGTATAAATTTTATAAAACTTACAGGTCCGAGATACTTGATGCATTGTTGCTGAAGCTTTAGGCGCGGGCATTGTTCAAGATTCACCTCTTTCCCTTCCCATATGTCGAGCCTGAGATATAGTATGAGCAGTTAGAACTTTGGACACGTTCATATGTTTCGAGCACGCTATTATCTATCATTAAGGTAGGTTTAATCTTACCAGTAGAAAAAGGGTTGTCTACTCTCACAATGAAGCCATTTGGCATATAATCTTTTAGACCAAAATAATTACTTCATACTTAGTAATGGTCACTTAGCAGCAAAAATGTAATTTGAAACTTATACAAAAAAGAATATTGCATATATAATGGGACATCCTAAACGAAGATTGTTGCATTTATATTGGTAAAACTTTTTGTTTAGGTAGGTAAATGGAAAACTGACAGCATATTGTGCAAAAAGTCTCCTCTCGGAAGGCTGAACTTTTTTATGTTGTCAGCTGATGCAGAAGCAAAACTATCCATGCAATATCAAAAGACAAATTAGTTTTAAGGTCACAGGTAGACGTAAACAAAAATGACATGTTAACAAAAAAAGAAATAGTTGGAATATGATATGAAATAAACCGATACGTACTCGGTAGGATGCTAGGCCAATGCACGCACTGATTTCTTATGATGGGTAAGAGTTGCCATTGTTCTACCTAGAAGAAGAGCGACCAGCTTAAATCCATATCAACGAAATAAGCATTCAACAAGCACAAGTTTAAATGAGAATCTTAAACGTTTAGAGAGCCTAGGAACCAATTATTCATGATGAATATCCTGAAAAATGATAATGCATATATTCTTGCTGAATAATATTCATGGATATGTTAGGGTAATTCATCATGAAGGGTTCATTAAATGGTTGGTTCCCAGGTTATCATTTGAACTTTCCCCGCCTTCAACATTAAAAAAGAAGTATTACCATATCTAAGATCCAAGAACTTAATGGTTGAATCATGGGAGCCGGTTACAACTTGAGGATCCTGGAAGAACATATACCATGTTAACCTTTTCAGCAATAAAAAAGCAGTAATCATGACAAACATCTCTAGATTCATTTTGTACATATTTTCTTCTTTGATATACAAAATAAGTTTAAACGGTTTGATAAACAGAAACCATCTGAGCCTATTAGGATTTCTTACCGTAGGTCAGGTAAAAACTGAACAAACTGTATTGTCATGACCAGATAGAGCATGAATTTGCATCTTGCTGCGAATGTCCCATACCTAAATTATTAAGGCAAACGTTAAACTTCGGAATTTTATAAATTTGCTATTCAGTTGTCCTACCAAAAAAAAGGAACAATGTAAGCAGCTTAATTTTATACCCGGCAAACAGAATCACGACCCCCAGTAAGCAGAACATCAATAGTTGGATGAAGTGCTAAGCAATATACACCACTTAGATGGCCATGATATGACCGAATAACCTTTCAAAACAAAAAACAGAAATTTCAGAAAGCATACCCCATAATGATTACTTACACAGTTGGACATACAAAAATAAAAGAAAAGAAGCCAAAGGGTCATTGGCCCAACGGTACTCGGGTCACCGCTAGAGCCCACCGTCCCAGGAGGTCAAGGCGTTCATACCTCACCAATGTTGAGTACGATTTCTGAGTATTTAACATATAGATACTATATACTTTCAAAAAAAGGAGAAAAGCGAAATACAAATAAAAACTACGTTTAGAGAAAGCTAAAGCTCTATGTGGACATCGAATCACTTACCATTCAATCATAACTTAAAAGTACAAATCTTTAGAAACACAACCGTCACATCAAGCCTAATACAAAAAAAAAAAAAGATCAATTATGATTTAACATACTCTTAAACAATACATTCTGCCTGATCCTAACATTGATAGCTTTGGAATCTCCATAATGGGCACCATCCTAATTGATGTTAAAAGCTTATTATCCATCTTAGGGGCATCATATGAAGACAGAGGAAGGAATCTGTGCGTTAGAGCTCTCACTAAATGAGCCCCTTTTGGGTCAAATCCCGGTCATTCGTGTGTTGGATATGCCCTTTAACATGATCATACCAAAAGAACTCTAAAGTCCTAATAGTGAAAGTTTTGATTAGGGGGAACTTAAACGCCCCTCCAGCGAAACCTTAAAACCAAAATTTCATAATTAAGAGAAGAAATAGAATGGGGAAGATATGGATGTTTTCATAAACATATTTAATGCGATCAGTCACTTAAAGTACCTTTCAGCATTTTTTTACTTGTTCAGTCTTTTCGGGCTTGCTTTCTTTTTCACACACTTTTTGCAACCCGGGGTCTTCACGGAAACAGCCACTCTACTATTAGCGGTAGGGATCAAATTTGTTTAGATCTCACCCCTCCCAAACCCCACCTCTGAGTAAGATATTCTGGACTCGTTTGGTTTGGTTTGGTTTGGTTTGGTTTGGTTTAATTTAGTAATTCAAAGTACCCGACTTTTCTGTATTTTGTTTTGTTCAGCAATAAATTAAGAAGTTTGCAAAGCTCATAGCAATGATAATTCAGCAATCAAGTGCTTCAATCTATATTCTATTTCTAATGCAGAAACAAGGTTAGTAAAATTCCTACAGCTCTTCAACACATGTACATATATAATCAGCCTAAAATAGGTTCTGATGCAGCTGGGCTTGATTACCTCCGTTAACAGTGGTGTAAATTACGATATTTATACTAATCCTGGATGTAAATTTCACATTTTATTGAAATTAAGTACAGTAACATGAACCCCGTAAAAGAAATCAATATACCTCAATACGGGGATGTCTATGTCCTACATAAACACACAATATATTTTGTCAGGAATCTTGGTAGGAGATGATGACACGTCAACCATCCAAGTTTCTGTTTTATAGATATATATAGATTTGTCCCAATTATGACTGAAAAAACAACTTAAGATTTCTATGCAATGAGGGGCAGACAAAGTTCTTTTTTCTTCTAACCTAATATACACCTCTTACTCATTCCATATGAACTATATTACCTTCATCCAATTTTGCAGATTTGTCAGCATTCAATTCACCATCAGATTTRTTAGTATATCTTTATAATGATAGCCATGTGCATGAAACCACAGTACTGATCCAGAGACAACAAAGTATTTCTTTTAATCTAGATCTAATTGATGAAATTACTGATAGTTTGGAGTCTTTTCAGACCAAACTTTTGGAAAGTATTGCATAAGTTTCACTTACATGCCTAAAAGTTCACCTTGAAAACTATGGGAACGTTTGGAAAAACTTGGCTTTCTGCATAAAGCTCCCCCTAGGAGCATACTGAATAAGCCGATTTCTATATCATTAAGCCACTAACAAATAGTCATGTATAGGTAGGTGACCGAATAAGCTGTGACTCCCATTAAGGTTGTTAGGCTGCTAACAAACAGGCCCTAACATTCATTACCACCCCCACCATAATCAATATAATACACGCAAAACATACCAAAAAGATCGAGTAAGAACACCCAAGGAAGTGAAACAAACATGCCCACATGTGTATACACTTCAACCATATAATATCCACTGATAATAAAACCAGAAAAAATCACCAACACAATCTGTATCAAAAACAATAAAATTAATCAATTTTACCTGCAAGATGAACAACACAAGCCACATTGTGGGCAGGCACTGATTTTGGGGCAAGGAGGGCAACTCTTGCAATATGACTCTCAGGAGGTAATGCATTAAGAAGCTGTTCATCACAAGGCGTTTCAAAAACACCTTCTTTCAAACAAGCACTTTTGGTCTCCCAAACTGTTTTCCATGTAGGTTGAATCAATCTTGGAGGCCAATTCTGACCTTCAACTTCTGGGAAAAGCTGCTTAATCTGCTTTACCGAGGCGGATCAAGATAGAATGAGCCCTAGAAACACAACGAAGAAAAACGGCCCCATCCCAATCTCGCAAAGCTTTCCCCGGATCCTCAGGAAACAGATTCGGAAAAACAACTAACTTCAAATTACTAACAATCCTCGAATCTTGTTTCACCGAATCCCACACGGGTTCAGTCACCGTGTTCGAGTGCGACCCGAAACCAGTCATGTCGGACTGTTAGCATTAGCAGGCGGTGGAGGTGCGGCAAGGACAAAAGGCGGTGGAGTGAGGCGCCGATTATTGATGGAGAAGAAAAAAGGGAAAACGTAACTGAAGGTTTAAGGGTGGAATGGTTAAAAAAAAAGTAAAAAAATGAGAAAAAAGGAAGGTAGGAATCTTGGTAGGAGATGATGACACGTCAACCATCCAAGTTTCTGTTTTATAAATATATATAGATTGGATCTTATAGTTATCACAAATTACCGAGTTCTCTTTAATCATTTGATAGCTCTAAAATTTGTGAGAACTTATATTTTAAGGTTTTGTTTCACATGATTTTTCCATCTAAGCACAACATCTGATGTATTAAGTGACATATTTGTTTCACAATGTGTTTCTTTCATATGTATTTAGTTCACAATGTGAAACTTATTTTTACAAGACTCTACTTTCTCCATAAGGATTCCACTTTATATGTAAAAACTATTAATATTATTATTATTTTTTACATATATATGTAAACCTTCTACACAAGGATTGGTTAAAAAATAAATCTAAATTAAAAAATAAAACTTATTTAATATTATATTTGATATGTTATTACGAAAGAAGAAGAAAAGGGAATGTGATTGGAAAGCATGCCATTTTTAGCTCTTTTTTCTTTAAACCATGCATTGGGTTTCACTTTCTTTTTGCTTTTTTTTTTTATTTTTTATTTTTATTTTTTTTGCTTAACCACGAAGATTGAAGCAAACGTAGTTGGTATTTTATTTTAATTTTAAATTTAAAGGAAAAAAACATATTACATTATATTAAAAATATTTATTTATTATATAAAATAATGATTATCATAAACATGTCGATTGTTTCATAATCTAAAATAACACGGGCAGATTATTTTGATCATCGTGGAACTGATAGTCATGTGATTTTGTCGACCGTCATTATCATAACAACCGATAATAAGAAGTGGGATAAAACAGAAAAGCCAGTAGTAGGGTAAAATAGAAAATATTACATTACAGTGGTCGATACTTTTAAGGAGAAAGAAGGCAGTCGACTATGGAGGCGTCGACGTACAGGAAACTGATTTCTAACAAGTGTGTATTACATATCACATCTTCATCACGAACGTAACATATATCGATGATTCCTTTCTATATCACACGATTATCACAGTGCGAGGATCTCATGCTTGAGGTAAAATGAAGAAATCGTTACCTTGTTTGGGCATCACAGATTTATCAAAATATGATTATCGTAAGGAAAAATCGAGAAATCAATACCTTATCACACGTTTATACAATTTCATTATCACATGGTTAGGGCAAACTCAGGTGGTCATTACCACTGATACTGTTTCACTTAATTATCACATTGGCTCTTGAGACTGTTTGCAACAATGGGTGTTTTGTACACCTGATTTTTTAAAACACATAACTCAAAAAACAGTTTTGACTCCTGACACTGTTTTTTGACTATTGAGTCTGATTCAAATGTTAACCAAGTTTATTGTGTTAACTTTGTTAACCATTTTCAAATAATGGTATTCCATCTTATATATAGTTTCATATTCATCTTATAACTTAATGACAAAGGTAAATATGTAACTCTCGTAACTTTAGTTGGGAGTTACAAAAGCAAAAAATCTCATGATTTTTGTTAATTTATTATTGATCTTATTTTTTTTTTTTTTATAATATTGATTAGTCTATTTATAATGTTTTTGATTTTGTGATTGGTAGAGGACGCTTGGTAGTAAAGTTTTCGATATCGTTCAAACTATTATGAAAAAACCTATTGTTCATAATGAATGAACTATTGTTCACATATGTTCATATGTATACTAGCTGCATATCTCAACATTGGCTCGCTCTTGAATGTGTTCATAATGAAGAAACTATTGTTCACAAGCTGTTCACATTGTGTTCATGCATGTTTCAATTGTATTCTAATATAAAACGTTGATCATGATAAACGAACTTTAATAATCTTAGATAAATATTCAAATCACAATAATAAACTCTTATCATTTCTATAAAAATATGAATTAATTGGTTTTGTACTGTGGATGAGTTTAATGTGTTAACCGAGATATTTTCATCTTTTTCATTAGAGGTGGCCAAAAATGGGTCCTGGGCCGGGCCATAAACCGGTTACGGCCGGTCCCGATCAAGACAAAAGCGTTCCATAACCAGTCCCTCCATAACCGGTCCCGGTTCCGGTGAAATCCTCCATAACCGGTCAAGCTTACCGGTAACCGGTTAAGCCGTCCGGTCCCGATTCCGGTCCCATAACCGGTTACGGCCGGTCCTTTGCAAAAAAAAATCAAATTTTTGGTAATTAATATATATATATATATATATATATAACAAAACATATTT
>NC_037544.1:7420057-7435021 GCF_001531365.2 Cynara cardunculus var. scolymus
ATATATATATATATATGTATATATATACGTTTAATTTTATAAATACGTTTTGTTATATATATATATATATATATATATACGTTGACTTTTGTTGACCGGGCCGGGCCGGGCCGATCCTATAACCGGTTACATAAGCGGTTCCGCTCTTAACCGGTCTCGATCCTAAAAAACGTTAAAATCCATAACCGGTTCATAACCGGCGGTCCACAACCGGTCCCGGGCCGGTTCCGGTCCCTCTCCGGTCCTCCGGCGGTTACGGGCCGGGCCGGGCCCATTTGGCCATCTCTATTTTTCATATACTGATAGAGCTGATCATTTGCTAGTTTGGTGGTCACCTACTTTCTTGTCCAATGGGCATAAAATAGCAAACCCAAACCCCTTTTTATGGGCTTGAAAGCTTGTCTATATATGTCCTACAAACGGGTCGAACTTTTCCACGAACTAACGGGACTATCTTTTAATAAAAAGAAAATTAAAAATTATATAAAATTACAAATTATGTAAAATAAATCGAAGTAAATTGTTCCAACTTAAAACTATATGTAAATACATAACAATGTGCGTACTTTACAAAAAAAAATGTTTCACAAAATATGGAATATCGATAAAGGAAATGAGATAATAAGAAATTGATCAATTGAAGTAATTATGTTTTTACTTTTTAAATTTTGAAAAAATGTTATTACCATAAATCATAATTAAGTTAAGTATCAAAAACATTCAATTTTATTTGTAAACTTTAACTACTAAATTTAATTATATAAAAAATAATAACAGGTTGGGCGGGTCTGGCCAAAATTTTTGTAGCATCCATGTCCACCTATTAATTTTAACAAGTCAATCTGGGTCCATACAATTCCTTGAGAATGGTAATCCAAGCCCGCTTTTCTTGTAGGTCGAACAAGGTTGATCTAACGGGTTGTCCCACTCGTGAACAACTTGAATTGATACCACGTTCTTCATCATATCTTTCACTTTCCATTTTGAAAGAAAACCATAAAGGGCTTTAAACAAAAATCAGTATTTCACCGAATTTAACTGCAAATGGTTCTTATATTACAATCATTAATTTAATCATAATTGTTGGTCAATAAAATAAATAAGTCAAATAAGTTTATAAAGTTGGTATTAATTAGAATATCGTGTATATACAAAATAAAAGTATCAAGAGGTCTTCGGGTCAAATCCAAATAGTAATAAAAACCTCTTGTGGTCATAGAGGTTCAGATGTGGTCTCTTAACTATCTGCAAAACAGGTAGTCGTCCTATGATTAATCAGTTCGTATAACGGGTTGGATATCCAGATTAATAAAAAAAATTAATAAATAATGGAACGGAATCCATTCTCATTTTGCAGTTTATATATGTATATAAAGTGGACCATGCACCAGATATGTTGGGAAACTCTTTTGCGTAACCGACTTACCAATTTATGAAATATATATTTTTTCTAGCCAACCAGGTCAATACACGTTGGCAAAGTGGGACCCGCAGGTTTAAACGTGACGCTGATGTGTTCTTTCTTTATATATATATATTAAACCGTTGGAGGATTCTCTCCCGTTAGCCCCTGATCATGGACAAATCTAAACGTACAAACCAGGAACAACAATCGACCGTCTCCGACCCGGAGATGGAGGCCGCCTTGCAGTTGATTCAACTCAGCGGCGACTCAGATGTCGATCTCGACTCTCACGAACTTAGTGATTCAGCTTGCGACCTGTTAACGTCGAGGGAGAGTAGGAAGAGGAGAAAAGAGGTCGGTGATGATGGTGAAAGCCAAGGGAGTAGTACCTCCGGTTTGAACTCGGAGAAGCGATTTGTAACTCCGTGGTGTGTGGATGAGGAAGGAGACGAGGACTGTGTGGCCGGAAGCAGGAGGAGGAGGAAGAAGTTCCGATCTGTCGTTGAGATCTACGAGATAGGTAATTACTGCTAGTATTAGTTTGATTCAAACCACATATATACATATATTAGTGTCTGTAAATTAATTTCGATTTTAGGTTTTGTTTATCGTGGAGTTTTTTCGTGAATTGATGATGAAAATCGTTGAACGTTTCCAATTTCTTCTCCGTTTGCTGCAAGTTATCGAGCAATTTTTAAATAGCAAATTCGAAACGAAGTTTATTGGAGGATATTATAGATCGTGGATTTAAAGCTTTCGTAATTTTGGATCTAATGTTCCATACGATTCATAAATCGTTGTGATTCACAACTCAAACTGTTTAAACTTCAAATCAGTTGCAATTTTGTCCTTGCCTTTTGTGCTACTATTATCGTTGCTGATTTAGGGCTTTTTAACAGGTATGGTTCAGTTTTTTCAGTGTCAAATTTCTATTAACAAGAGCTTTTAATCTTCGTTATTTCGAATGTCTTGTAGATTAATTTTGTTTTGCTGCTTCTTTTTTGGACGACCAAATGTAGTAATATTGTTGATATACAAAATGCACGCTAAAACAAGTTTAAATCTCCTAACAACTGCAAAGGTGGTAAAATGAGAGGGTGAATTAATGGGTGAAAACGGGTTGAGTAAACGGGTTTTTAACGGTTCATGTCTTATTTTTAAAACTTTAATGGATCGTGTCACCAGGGTTATGGTTGTCTAATGAATTCGATCTCTAAATAAATCAACGATCTGAGGAGTCCTGTAGTTGCATTAAGGACCCAATTCATTATAAAAATGCAACCATATAGCACGATCTATTGAATACTGAAAAAGGACAAGGACCATTAGAAATATACTAGAAGAGTAATCGCGCAATGCAGTAAGATATATCTCGATTTTAGTTTTATTTCATCTTTGTAAATGTTTTAACACGGTTTTTATGTGGTTTTGAGAAAGAGATAATGTTTTTGTTTTTGAATAAAATATAAATTTAAAAATATCATAAAATTTCGAAAATAAATATATCAATATTAGTTTTGAATTATACCTGGTTGAGGCACTCGCTCTTACTGTCTACTTTTTTGAATTTAAAAGCAATTAACATATTAAATATGTTTATGAAATTAAGAGGCCGTTTATCAAACACTTATCTGGTAAGTGTTTACCTGTAAAATTTAGCACTATTATTTACGTACCGAGTAAGATTTTAGCGGTATCGTAGCCCTTGGCTTTTTAGGAGGTCAGGGGTTCAAACCTCACCATAGGTGAGGAGGGTATGTGAGTTTATTTGTTACATTTGTCGTATTTAAATATTATATACTTCAAAAAAAAGATTTTAGTCCACCAAAACGACATCGTATGCAACAATTTACCCAGTAAGCGCTTACCGTGGTAAGAGTCGTCGCCCTCACTTACCGGGTAAGATTCATGGTTCTTACCATATTCATCCGGTGAGGTAACATGATTTGGTAAACACTTACCCGGATAAGTGTTTGGTAAACGGCCCATAACTTTCATATAATTCTTATTTAAGAGCCAACTTTTAAAAGTTATCATTTTACGGTTCGAACCAAACTTTACATATATTTTTAAGGGTTCGGTTGACCTAATGATTTATTAATAATCTATAATATATTATTAAGCATTAGACAAAAACTTTTAAAAACAATTTTTTATGCATAAAATATTGTTTATTGATGCATGTTGCTTAAAGTTCAAGATTACAAGTAGATTGTAAGTAAGTACAATTTATAAAAAGAACTTAAAATTTGGATAATCATTGACTTTTAAAAGCATACTTACAATTATCTTTATAAAAAATTATATTACTAAATCAAAAATAAATTACTTCTTTATTAAATCTAAATTAAATTATAATAAAAAATTTAATTAAAAAAATTGCAAAAAAAAAACGAGAACTTTTAAATAGTTAATTTGATGCTAGATGGTCCGACCAAAAGCAATTTTTACTTTAACTAAACAGTTATAAAGGACTTCGATATAAAAAAATAAAATTTCTATAGATTTTCATATTTATATTTTATTTAAAAAATAAAATTATTATCATTTTCTCAAATCACATAAAACTAAATTATATCGAAAAAAACAAAGAATAAAATAAAACATTAAAATCAAAATATATGTTGGTGCATTATACGAATACCTTTAAAACATGTCAATGCAAACTAATATATCACGTTATATTTTTAACTTAAATTTAAAATGATGATTCGACACCAATTATTATGACACGTCATATATTTTTTTTTTTACAACTAAAATTTTACATCCTATTTTAAAATAAAAGAATAGTTAAATTTTTGTGACGTCATTTCTCGCGTATTTTAAATTGAATTAAAAAGTTAATTTGTTATAAAATCAATAGATAATAAAACTTGACAAAATTTAAACATTCAAAAAGCTGAGTAAAACATTCAAGTCTTGCAAGTAACGATCAGATTATGGCGTTTTTCAAGACATGGTTTAAGGCGACAAATCTATATATAATATCTGTGTGTTTATTTCGATGTCTTGTGTTGCATACAGAGTACTACCACAGGTGAAGAATTCTGCAAAAAAAGTAAGAAGTAAACAATATTAGAGGTATCTAACCTCATTCTCTTGGATCAACGACTGGAGAGAGCGACGGAGTGATGGCGATGACTTGAGGTTGAGGGGATCAACGACCGGAGAGAGACGGAGTGCATGATGACACAATTGGATGCAGGCCCAATTTTTGACAGCTTCTATTTTCCAACCTTATTAGTCGGTTGTTTTTTGTGACTTGCTGGGAACTTCTTCCTTTTGCGATTCTTGCTGGGTTGACGCCTCGAGAGAGATGAAGTGATGGCTTCGCATATCTCTGAGTTTGTTGTAAGAACGAACAGTGTTGGATAATGAAAATAGAGATGCACAACAACCTATTTGCTTATTATATGATGTTTAGAGCATCTTCAATAACTCTTAAAATCATCTAGAAAAAAAGTGATAACTTAAACATTTATTCCTCTCTTATTCGCTCGATAGACACGCCTCCATACTCTCCACTCGATCTCGTTTCTAGATCCAATCCTCCAAATTGATCTCTCAAACGTTTTCGATCTCTATATCATTCTCGACCCAAATCAATCCACATATTCTCGATGACCAAGGTATGTCAATCTTCCTCCTGATTTTGTTTTGATTTCAGTTCGTCCCTGTGGTTTGTCTTGTGGTTGCATTCTTGTTCTAATTGTGATACCACCTCTTATCAATCAGAAGTGAAATAAGACTTCAGATTTCAGCATCTTTTACAAACAAACGCCATATAAATGTATGGATATTTTAATAATATATTTACTATTATAATTTCCAAAATGATTAAACTATTGGAGTTGGATGTTTTTTTTTTCTTTATTGTAGATAAACTAGAAGGATACTCGTGCAATGTATCGAGACACATCTTGATTTCAGTGTTTTGTTTTAAATTCTTTTTTTATATTGATATTATACAGTTTATGTGGTTTTGAGAAAACGATAATGTTTTTATTTTTGAATAAAATATAAATTTGAAAATATCATAAAATTTTGAAAAAAAATATATATCGATATCAGTATCAAATTAATCTTTTTAAAAGTTCTTATGTTTCGATGTAATTTTCTTAATTCAATTTTTTAATTATAATTTAATTAGGTTTAGTAACAAAGAAATTTAATTTATGTTTAATAATATAACTTTTTATAAAGATAATAACTAAGTATTCTGTTGGAACTCAATGATTATCTTAATTATATTTTAGATTTTTTATATTTAAAATGAGATGTTTATCTAATATATTTGATTATATTTATATGTAGTTAGTTACACGATTTCAAATATGGAGCTTTAATAAGTTGTACTTATACACAATCTACTTGATATACATCAATAAATAGTACTTTATGCATAAAAAATGATTTTTAAGAGTTTTTGTCAAATGCTTTATAATATAGTATAAATTATGAAAAAACTATTGTTATAAATGCTTTTATTCACATTTCAGAGGGGTTGATCTTGATTTTATGTCATCTACAAAGGATACAATATTTTTTACTTGTGTATGTCAGTATAAAAAACGACAACAATAATTTTTTTGAACTTAGAAGACCAACAACTTTATATACTATGTTGGTTTCCCACAAAATTTCTCGTTTAATCATCGCCGTTACGTCAAATTTGTTGTTGTTTTTGTAATTTTTAGAATATGAACCAAATAAGTGGACAACCGAAGCTCTTTCAGCAGTCCACATCAAATAGAACTGGACTAAACCGATTCAATCCAATCATTCTATAAATGTTGAATTTTGAGAACCGATCAAATCTAATTAACTTTAGACAACCGATCGAATTCGTTAAAGGTGCTCATTACGTATAACGAGTTGTTAAACATAGACAATGTTGATGGAAATAATAGCTTCTTTCAATATTATATTTAAAATAACGACAATATAACTTTTCACAATGACATACTTAGGTGGCGTTTGTTTTTTAATAGGTGTTAAAGTCTGAATTCTTATTTCATTTCTGATTGATAAGAGTGGTGGTGAAGTCTGAAAGCAGAATCAATAAGACTATTTGTTTTTGTAAACTGATAAATGTCTTAATTTGTCTATTTTACCTATTAGAAAATTATAGTGTTGAAATTAAAGATAAATTTATACAATTTCTCATATATATATATATATATATATATATATATATATATTATCATCATCATCATCATCAAATTTTCTTATAAATTTTATAGCATTCATTTAAACGATTTGTCATTGACAGTATTTAACACATTTAAATCCTATTAAAATACATTAATTGAGAGAGGTGATGACCGATTTGGTAATGATCGATTGAGAGATAAGATCGATTAAGGTTAATCTATTGAGAAACGCTGTTGTTGAGGATCTAGAGAATAGGAAAAGGCAAATAAGAGGTTGGTTTACCTATTTATCAGAGAAGAGGACAATAAGACATAAGTGTCTCTAAAAAATTGGAAAAAGAAATAGTCGGAATGTTCCTATATCTTAATGAATCAGACATAAAAGGCTAATAATAAGTTTTATCGTAAACAAATATTGATATAATAAAATAATAATAATAATCGCAAAAACTGAGTTCATAATATTAAATAATTTAATTATAGAAAACAATACTTTACTTGAAAAACAATAATGAGGTAGAGTTATGTGTGGCTTGTTACATGCTGAATTTCTTAAAAACAAAATGTTTTTATTTTGGTTAAATAAAATTTCTGTTTATGATTTTTTTTAAATCTGCTTATGGTAATAACTTAGGGACCGTTTACTCAAATGCTTACCCGATAAGCGCTTACCAATAAGACTCAACACTGTGATTTATTTAGATGCGTAAAATTTTAGTACATCAAAGCATATTGAATGCAACAATTTACTAGGTAAGTGCTTACCTGGGTAAAAGTCGTCATCCTCACTTACCAGGTAAGACTCTTTATCATTCTCATCGCTCTTACCCGGTAAGATTCTTGGTCTTTCTCATGTTCATCCAATAAGGAAATTTATGCGTTAAGCACTTACCAAGTAAGTGTTTAATAAACGACCCTTTAGTGATTAGATCCCACCTTGAAAGCAAAATAAATATATGAATGATGACATCACTTGAAAAAAAAAATTGAGTAAACATGATAGATCAAAATTCAAAAGTGTAGTTTACTCTTAGAAAACTTCATCTACAATTACATTGTGGGCTTTAATGGTCCACTCCAAGTTGGGGCTTCTCCATGAATTGGGCCGGAATTATTTAAGAAGAAAGCAGAGCAGCAGCGGCCAGGCGTCGCGTTGCTGCAGTGCAGATCGAATGGATTTCTCTCGGCTCACAGACGCAATGGCGTCAAGATCATTCGACAAAATCGGTGATGTCTGCGACCAACTTATGCTTCAGGTAACACATAGACGTGCATACATGTATTGATCGTCGTGTGATTTCCTTCTCGAATGATTGTGGTTTGGTCAGATTTGAAACCCTAAGTTCATATCTGCCGGCTTAGGTTATATCTTACTGTTTTCGTCTACTTTTTTATGTAGCTCGCTTCACAGGGCGTTGCATTTCAAGAAGAATGGCCGTATGCTGTTCATCTCCTAGGGCACATTTACCTAAATGATCTGTAAGTTCAGGCTATTTTTCTTGTGCCTTTGTTTTATTTATTTGTATGTATTGGGAATGTAGATTTTAGGGCTTTGTTAAGCATGATTGAGGCTGGGTTTTTTTTTGAAAGTTAATCAGAAGCAGTGGGTGAAACTGACCGCCTCAGAATTGAGAAACACTGGCTTACTATTGTTGCAAGTGTGATATGTTAGAGAAACATATACATTTTGATAGCTTTTGTCGTGTGTTGTTAATTAGTTTGTGTCTCAACTTGTATGTGCATGTGTTACTTGTGGATGTGAGACTAGGAGATTTTTGACATTAAAGATGCAGTGTGCTGTAATATGTGTGTATATAAATGTCTAAAACTGATCAATAAAGAAACAAGTTATTGCATTCGTGTATTACATTGCGCTCTCGTACTAGTCATGGCAACCGAGGGAAAAGAATTTGGTGAGAGGCGTATCACCTCCTTGATCCTTCTTTCTCTCATTTTTATTGGCTTAGCAAAGCGTGCTATCCCTTTTATTTTATTTAAAGTCTTTTTGTAGGTGTAATGTTCCCTGCAACCATAACACTTGGATTTTGTGAAGGAGTTTTAGCCTTGGTTTCAAATTTTATGAATTGTATTTTTTTCCGTTTCTTTCCTCTAAATGATATATCTTCCCTCCCAAATATTACTCCCAGTTTCCTCCTTTATTCTTGGTCAACTACTACAATACAAGGTTCAGTAGCAGTTTATTTCTTTAAGAGAGACATGCTACTCTATAGTCTATCCTGCAATTAAAGAACTTATCTGAATGAACTCATTTTTGTCCCAAGTCCTAAAGGCAATTTCCATTGAAGGCCATAAATACATACCATAACTCAAAGGAAAACAAGCAATCAAAGTTAATATTTCATATTTATAATCAACCTCCTCTGCCTTCTTCTTCACAGCCACGAGTCTTGCTCCAGCCATCGACACCTCCTCCAGCCTCCTCCCCACGAGTCTTAGCTCGTTTATGAACACTTATTAGTCCAAACTATTGAGGAAAAAAGAATCCATTGTGTCATTTTGCCTACTTTTTATCTTATGCTGAAGACTTGAGTTTCACTTCAGAATTTTAGGGCTTGTTTCTGATTTTCTATCTCGTTGATTTGCACTCCCCTTTTTAAGAAGATAAAATTTGCTCCACATATATTTCTTCATATTTGTGCTGAAGAGTTTGGAGACATAGTCAACCTTACACCACGTAAGAGAAGGTTGCTCATATACACGTACAAAACAAATTAAAGATAAGGTTGCTCATATACACATATACAAAACAAATTAAAGATAAGGTTGCTCACATACAAAGTCCAACGATGTTCAAAACTTCATAGAATTTACCGACTTGATCATATAATATTTCACATCTATAATCAAGCTAATTTTGAAAAGGAAAGAGAAGACTGCAAATGAGTTCTTACCAGGACTGCCTCATGCACCTTCTTTCTGATCTCCTTTCTCTCCCTCTTCGTCATCTTTTCATCTTCGTCAGAATGGCGACCGCCTTGGAGCTGTTGTGAAATCCAGAACCTTTAAGGTTCATAGATGCTTAACTGTTCTGTGCCCCTTGTTTGACCACAGCAGGTTTATAATTCTGATAAAAATGTTCCAAATTAGTTAATGGATTTCTCCATGTGTTATCTACTAAGACTACTATGTTAGAAATGGTATCGACATGGATGCTACACCTCTTCCAATTGACGTTTCACTTTCCTAAAATGGGGAATGCACACAGTTTAAACTCTGATTAAGACCTTAGCCGTGCACTGTCCACATACATGGTTTAGTATTAGAGGAATAATGACCGAGGTAAGAGGAATACTAATAATGGTACTAGGAAGACGGAGACTATTATTACGTAAGGATATGTTAGCTAATGTAGAGTTCTAACGGAGTCACAGTCATCGATTAAAAATTTTAACATCATGTTTTTCTCTGTGGTAACTGGTAAATCATGTCAATAGTAGTTCCAAAAGTTTGTCATTGAAACAGGGAAGAAAATGGTTTAATGAAGAACACAGATATAGATGAAGAGGTAAGGAAATAAGGTGATTCAATGGATTAAAACAAATTTCAGTCTTGAGAAATAGAAAATAACGATCATATGTAATAATGACCACAAAAATGCATGTGGGATGTTGTATCTGACTTGGGAATATCAAGGGTATTATATCTTATGTGATTGACAGCGTTAGAAAAAAACTACTAATGGCTTACAGAGGTATGGCCTTGTATGCCTAAATTAATTTTTAGTTTGGTATTCGTGGGATAGAGAAAAGCCCACATGTAAAACAAGTAATATCTGATTTAAACCTATCCATTGAAGGAAAATATGGTCTTACAACTCTCCATAATATACATGTGTTTTTATGTGGGATAGACACTAAGCAAATTTCATTTTCTCAAAATCCTATTCTAATTGTGGAATAGAGGGAATTATACTTGGTAAATATTTTGAAGTTGATATGGTCCAATTTGTTATATACTTCCAATGTGGTTAGAGAAAAGAGCTATTGTTTGAAATTGAGACCCTCCTTTCAGATATCATAGCTTGTTAGTTTTGGTACAACATAATAAAATGGTGTGACTGTTTATTGGATGTAGTTATCATTTTGTTTATTTATAATTGACAGAAATAGCGCTCGGTTTCTGTGGAAATCTATACCATCTTCAATCAAGGAGAATCGTCCAGAAGTTGTTGCCGTCTGGAAAATTGGGCAGCACTTGTGGACTCGAAATTATGCAGGTGTGTATGATTCGATTCGTGGATTCAATTGGAGTGCAGAGATTCAAAGTTTTGTCGCCTCATTTGCAGGTTAGTTACTGTGCTTTGTGGAATAGTTTTCAGTTTAGTGGCACGTTTGAAGCTGGTTTTGTGGGAAAAATATTGTATAGAACTTGATGACAATGTGGGGAACTTTTTTATATGTAGAACGTAGTTATTTGAAAACATTTGGCTACTAAGGTTGCTTCTCGATCGTATGAACAATTAGCTACTAAGGTTGCTTCTTGTAGGTATTTTTGCAGGCCCGAGTTAGTTCATCTGTAGTAGGTAAATAGAAGAAATTCTGCATAATATTTATACTTCCCAACCGAAGAAGCATAAGAAAGAAAAGAAACAAATGAAATAATACAATTGAGGTTCATATGCGGCTGTGCACTTCTTTGATGGATGTTGGCTTTAGACATGTATGGCAAATTTTGAAGTATGTAAAGGCACTTTAAACAGATTAGAGGGTGAAAAAGTATCTATATGATGTAACTGATGCAAGTGATATTTGATGGTATACAGTTTTTTTTATTTGAGATAATTGGGTCTTTGAAACCATACGATAATTGGCAACTTAGTCTATTTCAAATATGCCATATAAAGCTTTCTTTTTCTTTCCGGTTAGCATGCTTTTCTGTAATGAATTCCCCCTTTCATGCCAAAATGCTTCTGTAAATGGATAATTCTGCCATTAGTGATAAAGAAGTATAGGTTGTGTACAGTTTATGTCCTTTGACGTTAAATGTCAAACTGTATATGCCAAATCTGTGTTATCATATATCCTTTTAATTTTCTAGCACTCTTGTCCTTTTATTCGTAGCACTTGTACCTTTTACTGTGGTTAGGAGGCATATAGTTTAAACTAGGTGTTTGGCTATTAGTCAATTATCTAAAACACCATCGATAGTAACACAAATGATTTTTGTGGATCAAAAGTAATGCTAGCAAATATCAATATCATGTGATGATTGCTAATGATCAAGGAGATGGTTATTTAAATTGTGCTAAAAAAGGGTAATTTTGCATTGACTTTGGACACTTGGAAAAGGAAATTATTGAACTTATTTTCGGACAATTTTGAAAGTGAAAGTCAAGTGACTACAACTAGAGAAGGGAGGAAGCATTGCTTCTGTACTTTCCTTTTGTGTAAAATATTGACAAAGTTGTAGTTACATTTGATAATTATGTGTTTATTTTTTTATTTGTTTCTTGGATCATTTTGGGAAGCTTTATAACTCAATAGTGCTAGCAATGAACTGCAGAAAGCTTTGCATATAATATTCAGGAGATGAGCCAAATCAGGTCAAGGGGTGGGTTCTTTTGTGCTAACCTAATGCAGCCAGCTTCATGAGATAGTTTGATTACATTTTGCAGAAAGGTACACCAAAAGGATGTTAGAGCTATTGATGTCTGCTTATTCAACTATAAGCGTTCAAGATACAGCTCTTTTTTTGGGGATGAACGAGAATGATGCCACAAGTTGTAAGTTTTCTGCTTCTATATGTTATTTCAGTCTCTCTTTTCCAAATAAAATGAAAAAGCTCACATTGACTTTTTGAGGTCAAGTGGATTATTATACTCTGCAAGTTCGACTCTCCTTAGGATCACCTTCACCGGGAGTTTTCTTGGCTGTTGTCTTCGTCCCACGTTTGGTTCAACATTATGATGGACAGGAAAGGATTAAGTGGGACAAAGAAAAACCAAAATAAGTGTAACAAAAATAATAGAAACGGGGCAAGATTGGTAAAATTACTAAGCTACCCCTGTAACATTAAAATCCTAAAATTTTGCACAATTCTTTCACTCGCATACCTGCTCGTCCAGTCCCATCTGCCTACCAAATGCACCCTTCTGGTTCCCATGGGATTACTCGAGCTTTTATGCACTTGCACACCCTCGGTTACAAGAACAAAGATGAGGAGCCATTTGTTAGCAAACCAGCTTCGAAATGATTGTGGAAAATGCAAAATAAAGAAATTGACTTCTACAAGCATACGTTATTCAGGTTTTTCTTTTATATCTTAGCATCGACATGTTTTTGAAAATATGCAGATGTATTGCAACAAGGGTGGAATGTGGATGCTGCTTCTCAAATGCTTACTGTTAAGAAGCAAACTGTCGTAACTGAGCAKARAATAGATCCGTCCAAATTGCAGCGTTTGACCGAATATGTATTCCACCTTGAGCATTAGCGTGTAAATCTCGAATGTACTTTTGTCTCGACTAGTGAAGGGGTATTTTTACAAATTCTGTTTATTGATGCATATTATTTAAAATTCAATATTATAAGTAATTTTGTATGAATACAATTTATTAAAGCTTCATTTTTTAATTTGTGTAACTAATTGTAGATAAACATAATCAAATACAGGATAAATATTCATTTAAAGTATAAAAAATCTAAATTATAATTAAGATAATCATTGATTTTTAATAATTTTTTTAATTATTATCTTTATAAAAAATTATATTATTAAATCAAAAACAAATTACTTTGTTATTAACTCTAAATTAATGTATAATAAAAAATAGGAATTAAATAAGTTGCATCAAAAATACGAGAATTATTAAATAGTTAATTTGATACTAATGTTGATTTATTTTTTTCAAATTTTTATATTATCTCTAAATTTATATTTCATTTAAAAATAAAAATGTTGTCGTTTTCTTAAAACCACATAAAATCATATTATATCAATAGAGAAGAATAAAAACTAAACATTAAAATGAAGATTTATCTCGTTATATTGCACAAGTACCCTTTTATAGTTATATAAAATTATTAGGTTCAGGAAAAATGTTAAATAAATGGAAACCCATAAAGAAAAACGAATTTTGATCATATTTTGTATTTCTTTTTTCTAATTTGAAAAATAGGGGGGTGAGAGATTTTTTAATTTAAAAATAAAGATGTAATCGTCTATTTAATCACATCCATTGGATCAATTAATTCAATGGTTGACGTGATGAAGTGTTTTTCGATATTTGCTTAATGTTTAATCTTGATTTTAAAGTTGATAATTCAAACCATTAATCATGTTCTTATGCTTTTATCAACCGTTTTCCTTGATTTTATTTTATAGAGTGTGTCGTTTTGAACAAAATGAAAGCCATTGTTACGATGTCATATTAGTAGGATTTAGGGGCCGTTTACCCGACCCATTAAGCACTTATCGATAGCAGTCTACACTATAATTTATTTTACTAGTAAGATTGTAGTATATCAAAACGGTATCATTTGCAACAATTTACTCGAGTAAGAGTACTTGTCACCCTCACTTATGGGGTAAAATTTTTCATCCTTATCATCGTTTTTATCATCCACCAAGAAAAATTACTGGATAAACAGTTACTAGGTAAGCATTTAATAAAGTATCCCTTAATATTTATCCTATTTTAGTTTTATGAGATGAAAATCTAAAAAGTTATATACATGTATTAATAATTGTAAATATTTTATTTATAAAAAAAATTAAGAATATGAAGTAAAAAAATTTATAAAAAAAAGGAAAATACGTTAAATGTTTTCTTACATTGTAAAGGTATTAAAATTTTTGATATAAATATCAAATTAAAAGCAATACAAACTTTTTTTTTAAAATAATTTGTTTGATTAAAAATTTAATTACGTTTAAAATCATTTACAATTAGAAAAATGTAGGCAAATTTATAAAATTTATCGGCTAAGCTTTATTTACTTCATATATATATATATATATATATATATGTATATATATGTATATATATATAGAGGAGCGATCAAATGAAAACCACTCCAATTTGTAAAAACCGTAAAAACTATTCTCATTTGTCAATTTCATTGTTTAATCTTATGAAATTTTTTCATGAAATTGTTTAATCTTGTGAAATTGTTTCATATAATACTTTTTTTGTTGAAGTTGTTTCATATATGGTTATGAAATTGTTTCATATATGGTTATGAAATTGTTTCATATATGGTTATGAAATTGTTTCATATACTACTTAATGAAACTGTTTCATGTATTTCTCTAAAATTAATGAAACTGTTTCATGTATTTCTCTAAAATTAATGAAACTGTTTCATGTATTTCTCTAAAATTAAAATAATGAAGATGATAATATCCATGATTAACATCATCCACAATAAAAATGATTAATCA
>NC_037544.1:7435697-7441684 GCF_001531365.2 Cynara cardunculus var. scolymus
ATGTGGTTTGCAAAGTAAACTTCATCTCTCTCTCTCTCTCTCTCTCTCTCTATATATATATATATATATATATATATATATGGAGGGGTTCAAACGAGAACATCTTCATTTTACGAGAACACGAGAATATTCATTTACTATAGACAATCACATGTGATATTATTGTTTCATCACATATGATACACATCATGTGATACTAAATCATAGACGAGGGCAATTTTCGATGCGATCTTAGTTGCGGGCCAAGTCGCCCTTACACCACTAAGCCCTCTCACAAATATTATCACATGTGATAAAGGTGTTGTTGATATGATACTATAATTCATCAAAACTATCACATGTGATGCTAAATCATAGACACAGACAACCTTTGGCGTGGCCTAAGTCATAGAACACGTCGTCTGCGCATCACAAGGTCCCCTCACGCGTATTATCACATGTGATAAGGGTGTTCTTCCATTCTCGTAAAATTGAGGTGTTCTCGTTTGAACCTCCACAACACACACACACATAGAAGGAATGCGCTGCAAAATTGGAAGAAATGAAGCGTAGAAGGAATGCAGAGGCTGCAAGCGGTGCACGGGCTCAACCAACCACCGTCTCCTCCACTTGCTCTTCGTCTGAACCATCGTCTCCTAGCTCCGGTGTTGCCTCGTCCAGGCCTGCTCTGGCTCCGGTGATGCCTTCTAGATCCGGTGATGTCTCTTCTTCAGCAGTGGATCTAGCTCCTAGATCCGGTATTGATGCAACCTCTACCTCCTCTTCAGCTGTGACTCTGGCTTCGAGCTCCGGTACCAATGCAACCTCCAAATCCACCAGTGCAGATCCTAAGTGATGAGTACATGATGCGAATACTAGGTATTACGTACATTTACATTTCTGTTTTTTAGTTTGGATTGATAATAAGATCTCTGTGATCAGTATATCGACGATAGATGCATCTCATGATCGGTATTACATGTACATCTCCGTTTTTGTTTACTCGATTGGTGTTTACTCATGGATCATAGGTATGTCGTATGTTTTCACTTTACAATACATTTTCGATTGATATCATCAGTAATATACATTTCGGATTTTCAGTTTACAGTGGATCGACATCATCATGTTAGATCTTGTAATTTCAGTTTTATATGGATTGATATCATGTGCACATTTTTAGATCTCTGATTTTAGTTTACAATTTACTTTTGAGATATGTTGTTAAGCCTGGGTTGATTGATGTGTTTACTTTTCTCTCTGACTCAAACACCATGGCAGTTCACCGCTGTTCTTCTTAATTACTCCTTCAATTCGTTTGGCTACCAAAGCCACACTGTTCAGTTCTTACCCCTCGATCCGCATGTTCGTTCAAACTTAAACCTCTTTGATCCGTCTGTGTAAAATTCGTTCTCGATCACACGTCACCCGTTTCCTAGTGTTTTGCTTCATTCGCATTTTATTTTTTAAGATAGCTTGGTATGTTCTCTTATAACCATGCAATGCAATGCAATATTAATATTGGGAAGGGAAGAAGATGATAATTTCATGAACAAGTTACAGCAGGTAATTTTTAGTGTCTTCGTTTTGGTAAAATGTGATTCTAAATTTCTAATCAAGTCAACCATACCTGAGTGCTGTAGCTGGGCTGGTTTTGTTGCTCTAATGCAAATTGTCAGATTATATTGTTGGGCCTTATTATGTTGCTGCTGGGATTCAAAAAGAGTCACTGTCATGAATTTTTTATTATAGGATTCTAATTTTTTTTATTACAGCAAATGTAGTTTTAAATTATTTTTTGTTAACACATTTCATTTTAAATTTGTTAACCATTATAACAATGGGTAACATGTTACATTTTAAACCGATTAATCCATTGATTTTTTTTTGGCTTGTGTGGTTTTAATGAGGTGATGTGGATGACACATCAGTTTGAAGACTTAATTAAAATAAAAATAAAAATCTATTTAAAATTATTATTAGTGATTTTTATTTTTCATTACTATTATTTAAAAAAATATTTTATTTTTTTTGACGTTTTCTTATTAAGTTGGATGCAAATTAAATATTCTAGAGTAAAATATTTCTTAAATAAATATGTTACATTATTTTTTAGATACATTTTGTTTGTAAAAAAGGTAACATTTCTTATTTTATGTTGTTAAAAAAAATACATATTTTTTAAAGTTATCTCTAAAATGTTAACGAAATAAATTGTGTTCTACTATTTTTTTAATATTGTTATAATATATAATTCAAAAAAATCTAATTAATTTAATATATTTATACGTCAAATAAAAGCTTTTGAACCAATATAATATATTTTTTAAAAGATAATATTTTTTTAGTAAAAAGAAACAATTCTTATTTTCATTTTTCAAAAAACACATATATTTTTTTAAAATATTAGCGAGATAAGTTGTCTTCTATTAGTTTATTAATATTGGTATAATGAATAATTTAGATTTTCTTTAATTTATTTAATATATTTATTAAATAAAATATAAAATATATAAATATTAAAATTAAAAGTACATTGCCTAATAACAACCAGTAGATATTATAATAAATTAATTTTGAAAGTACAGTGTTGTAATAAGAAAGTCACATCACTATAGTATATGTGGACAGCCTACGTAAACAATGACGTGGCACGGAAACTTGGTATAATGGGTAAATATAAATCAAAATGTTACTCAATGCTATAATGGGTAAATTTTATAAAGTACAATTTTCTAATAAAAAATAGTTTGAAAGTACATTGTTGTAATAAGAAAAACTGAAAATACAATGCTATAATAAATAAATTTATGAAAGTAGATTGTTATTTTGTGCATTTTGCTCTTCAAAAAATTATGTATGCTGAGCCGGTGAGCCGGTCTATTTAATTATATTAAAAGGGTAGTCACATAATATAGCAAGATACATATCGATTTTAACGTTTCATTTTTTTTTTTTGTCTCAGTCGATGTTATATGTTTTATGTAGTTTTGATAAAACGACAATGTTTTTATTTTTGAATAAAATATAAGTACGAATAAATGATAAAAAAAAACTGAAAAAAATATTGATATTAGTATAAAACTAACTATTTAAAATTTCTCATTATTTTGTGTATTTTCTTTAATTCATTTTATTTATTTATTTTTGATTTAATAATATAACTTTTTGTAAAGATAATGATCAAATTTTGTTAGAAGTCAATGATTATCCTAATTATATTTTAGATTTTTTATATTTAAAATAAGATATTTATCCTTTATTCGATTATGTTTATCTGCATTTAGTTACACGAATTCAAACATTAAGCTTTAATAAGTTGTACTTACGCACAATTTACCTGTAATCACGAATTAAAATGTGTTATATTAGAAAAACAAAAAACAAATTAAAATAAAAGGTTTAAAATTTAATCAAAAAAAAGGCAAAATTGGCAAACCGTTGTTCGTCTCATTTTTAAAAATTGATTGCATCAATAAAAGCATTTTGGAAACTGTACCTCATTTTTTCGTTAGTAAAATTTGTTTCATTGTTCGTTTGTATAATGAAATTTGACACAGATATGGTTCAGTCAATGAAACATTTTCCAAAAATCTGAATAACATGTTTTTGTTAATGAAATTTGTTTCATCATTGAAATTGGTTTCATGAACTCTACAATTCCAAAAACCGAATGACATTGTTTCAGCAGTGAAAATTGTTGAAATGTTTTATAACCAAAATGGAATCGGTTTCATGGTTTCTAATTAACCAAGATGAACTCGGTTTTACATATGAACCTAAATATTGTTCAGTCAATGAACAGTTCAAGAACTGAATAATAATATTTCATTCATTTTTAAATTTGTTTCATGTTTTCTAACCAAAATGAAATCGGTTTCATGGTTTATAGTCAAGATGAAATTGGTTTTATTAATGAAACCAAATATGGTTCAGTCAATGAAACATTTCAAGATCTAAATATTATTATTTCATTAATGAAAATAGTTTCATGGTTCATAACCAAAATAAAATTAGTTTCATTTTTGAATCATTTTGAAAACCGTATAACGTTGTTTCATTATTGACATTTGTTTTACGAATGAAAATAAAACAATATATGAAATGGTTGTACTGTTTCTTGAATGAATTCATGAGACTACTTGTCACCTTGACTGAAAGATAGACCATTTGACATAGTGTTATGAATCATATATGAAACTATTTCATTTGTAGTTACTGAAATAAAATTAGATTGTTAATTATTTATAATCAAACTGATTCTAAAAGTATAGTTTTACCGTTCATATTTTAGGAGTATAATTTAATAAAAAAATATAAACTATTAATGGTACTAATTATATATTAAAATAAAATGATTTACAGCTTCCATAAAAAAATAGTTGATATATTTAATTTTTCATATTTAAAAACATTTAAAACATTACCAAGATTAATCATTACAAAGTAAAATGACAATCATATCTTTATTCATTAAAAATAAAGAATAAAACATGAAATTTTTCTATTGGTTGAAATTGGTTTCTATAGTTTGCATAAAGTAGACGGTTTGCAATCTAACCCCCCTCTCTCTCTCTCTATATATATATATATATAGAGAGAGAGAGAGAGAGAGAGTGTGTGTGTGTGTGTGTGTGGTTCAAATATTAACCAAGTTTATTGTGTTAACTTTGTTAACCATTTTCAACCAATGACAATCCATCTTATATATAGGTTCATATTCCTCTTACAATTTAATGACAATGGTAAATATGTAACTTTCTTTTTTATCTCTCTCCCATATCATTAATTTGGAGTTACAAAATCAAAAAATCTCATGATTTTTGTTAATTTATTATTGATTTTGTTTTTTTATAATATCGATTTTTCTATCTATAATGTTTTTGAATTTGTGATTGGTAGAGGAGACCCGGTAGTAAAGTTTTCGGAATCGTTCAAGCTATTATGGATAAACTCATTGTTCATAATGAATGAACTATTGTTCACAAATGTTCATATGTACACTAGCTGCATATCTCAATTGGTTCGCTCCTGAATATATTCATAATGAATAAATTATTGTTCACAAACTGTTCATATGTATACTAGCTGCATATCTCAACATTGGCTTGCTCCTGAATGTGTTCATAATGAAGGAACTATTGTTTACAAATGTTCATATTGTGTTCATATGTACACTAGCTGTATATTTCAATATTGGCTCGCTGATAAATGTGTTCATAATGAATGAACTATTGTTCACAAATGTTCATATTGTGTTCATATGTACACTATATGCATATCTCAACATTGGCTCGCTGCTAAATGTGTTCATAATGAAGGAACTATTGTTCACAAATGTTCATATTGTGTTCATATGTACTCTATCTGCATATCTCAACATTGGCTCGCTGCTGAATGTGTTCACAATGAAGGAACTATTGTTCACAAGCTGTTCATATTGTGTTCATACTTGTTTTTTTTATTTCCTTTCATGTAGCAGCTATTCTTGTTATGTTCATATTGTGTTCATAAATGCTATGCAGTTCAAGTTCATATATTTGTCAATTTTTGTTCCTTTTTTTTTTTGACACAGTGGTTCATTATAGGATTTTTTTGATTTTGTAACTCCCAATTAATGATATGGGAGTTACATTAAAAAAAATACATAACTTCGCTTTTTCACTTAGTTCACATATGCTTATGAAATTGTAAATTTAAAAAAATTAAAATTTTAATATGATAAATCACAACAATTTATTGTAAGAATCAATGGCCAAGATTGGTAACCAAAGTTAATACAATAAAGCATTTGACAAAAACTCTTAAAAACCATTTTTTATTCGTGAAGTACTGCATATTGATGCATATTGCTTAAAAAAATAAATTCAAGATTACAAGTAAATTATGCATAAGTACAACTTATTAAAGCTTCATGTTTGAATTCGTATAACTAACTGCGGATAAACAAAATCAAATAGAAGATAAGCATCTCATTTTAAAATATAAAAAATCTAAAATATAATTAG
>NC_037544.1:7442364-7453486 GCF_001531365.2 Cynara cardunculus var. scolymus
AATGAGAACTTTTAAATAGTTGATTTGATATTAACATTGATATTTTTTTTTTCAAAATTTTATGATATCTTCAAATTTATATTTTATTTAAAAATAAAATCATTATTGCTTTATTAAAAACACATAAAATCATATTATAATATCGACAGAGACAAATAATAAAATAGAACATTAAAATCGAGATATATCTCACTGCATTATGTGAGTACTTTTCTATTATATATGTGTGTGTGTGTGTTATATTTTAATATGAAAATTACCTCACAAATCTACTAATAGAGACAACCTCACTTAACCATCCTATTAATCTTCCTCACACCCTCTCCCTATTTATCTCCTTGCACCCTCCTGCACTTTTTGATGACAAGAATTAAACCTCTAAATTTTACAACAAAAAACTAAATGTAAGTAAGGAGTTGTTTGAGAATTGTTGAATGGTTTGATGTAAAATGATTAAATGGTCAGAATGATTAAAAAGCTCTCATGATATAATACAAAATGAAATATAATTGTTTGGTAATTGTGTACAATGAAATTAGGGCTCTTAATGGTTAAGAGAGTTCCAGCATACAAAATCATTCAGAATGTTTTAGAACCATTAAGAGGCAAAAAAAAAAAAAATTGTCAAACAAGATTCACCTCTTAACGATCCGGACAAATGACTCAAGAATTCATTTGCACCACTTGAACCAGGTTACTGGTTTTTATTCTATTGGAGTTCTGAAGGTTATCATTAAGAGCTAATTAGCTTACTTGTAATGAATCTGTACATTTGTAATTGCCCTTTTAAGCATGCTTGCTCTTTCTTGTATCCAAAATTTCAGAAGCATAAGTACCCTTCTTTGGGTGTTCAGTTATGTTAACTGGTGTATGCAATCCTATACCCCCAAAAAGGCTATAGTAACAAGTAAATCATGCAAGTATACACATCTCACAAATATCGTCCAAAACAAGTAATAATGGTAATTAGTACTAGATATCGTACCTCAGATATTTTAAAAGCAGAAAGAGTCATAAAAGTCAACATTAAAATGAAATTTCAAGAGGGTTTTGGAAGCAATAAAGCTTCAAAAAGCAAATATCTTTGAGAGAGTTGATAATTGGTAGCTATAAACCGTTCGTGTTCACACAGTGAGCACAAAGTCCCCACAATGGTGGTGCAAGTACACGCCGACATTATAATCGTTTGCAAGTAATAGAGTGGTAATGTACCGAGATCGTTTCCACAAGGATTGAACTACCGAGAATTAGAGAATTTCATAAACTTCTTGAGCTTGTTTCAGTTTTGATTAAAAGTTGGATTTTTGCTAAAAAGTTTTAAAAGACGAAATAGACTTATAAATAAAAGATGGGCATGGGTGTAAATATTTCTTAAAATAAAAGCAACAACATCATGGCCAGAAACGTATGGGATGTTTATAAAAATTCTAGTCTCTCGAAAGTGAAGATTTATAAAGAGATACCACAAATTTCTCACTTTCACCACTCTGAAGCTTGCTGATTTAGCTAAAAAGAAAAATGAATGAAATTCTTACTCAAATCTCTTTGCATACAAATCTCCAATGCTTGAACCTTAGCTAAATACGTTCAAAATTCGTATATCTACGTAATTATCAAAGACTTTCTCAAATCTTTGTGCATCATTTAAGCCGTATTTGGAATATGCCAATCTTTAGGTCAATGATATAATATTAACACTTCAAAGTAATCGACTAATCTGCGTTGAATTTTAGTCCCGACCTAAGTGACCAAGTTTACGAAGTGGTAGAAAATAAAAACACCCAAATATTGCATAAAAATCCTAAGTTAACTCATACCAACACTCACAGAAGTAATTAGCTCATAATAGACATGAAAAACATAATATAAGACAAGAAATAAATCTTAAATGAAGCTTTCATTAAAATAGAACAAAGGTCTATCGCCACAGTGGTGAGTCTGTGGGCAACATATTACAATAAAGAAGCTTAATACAAGAAAATTAAATGTTAAGGCTTAACTTAAGAATAAAATGTAGAGAGACTTCAGCTGAGTTGTGACTTTTTTCAAATGAACTCTTGGCCTCTTTATATAGGGGAGGAAAAGATAAGGATGACCTCAAATACCCAAAGGAAATGAAGCCTTCAAATATTATGTGGATAAAGAGTCATCCCACATCCTTCTTTTATCCAAAACTCAGACTTCCAGTGCGGCTCCAACTGTAAAATATCTTTTAGAAAACTTCCTCCAAAGGTTGAACTTTATCTAAAAATTTGGAATCTTCTCACTATGGTGACACCATCTAAAGTGATAGTTTTCAGAATAAATTATCATCATTTGTGTTTCATCATCTTTTTATAACTTTTAGAATAAACGAGATAAAACAAGAAAATTGGGTATTTAAAATATGTAAAAACGGAAGAAATAAATAAGAATTAAAAAAATGAGAGTTATCAGTAATCAAATACTGAAATATAATAGAATTAAAAGCAATATGGCTACAAGATCATGTTGGAATTTCAGTAAACAAAGTGCAGCGGGCTATTTCTGTAATTGTACGTGAATATTATCACAACAATAGCTTTCTACAACACTACCGATTGAACAGTCTTCCAAAGAAGTACATATTAGAGCATATGCTGGCAGTACACATGGTGATGTACAAATCCAAGCTAGTATAGATCTTGCCTTCCTTTCCGTATAGTTTTGCAACCCAAGGGTTGTCACGGCTCTTTGTAACCTCTATAACACGATTGACAATGACATTTGCATTGCCTTAATTTTAAGTACAACTCATATAGGTAAAATACCACGTGTCAATTTGTCAAAGATTACCAAATGAAATGTTAAGCTCTAAAGTGAATAGTGAAATAAATTGCTATTGAAAGAGCAACTATCCACAAACACTTGACTTAATCTCCCAACCTTCACTTATACCCTCACCGAGGGTCTTTAACCCAACATGACAAAATTTAAGTGCTTAAATGTAAATGATGTAAATATAAATGACATAAATATAAATGACATAAATGTAAATGACTTAAATATAAATTGTTGGAATGTAAAGATGCAAGAACTGTAAATGGACAGAAATGTAAATGTGCTGAAAGTAAACGTGTAGGAATTTAAAGGTGCGTAGATGTAAATGGAAAACTGTAGGAAATGTTGTAGCAATATGACAGAACTGAAAAACACTTGTAAAGCACCAAAATATTTTAATATTTTGAAACTACTAAGATATAGAGCTTGTAAGAAGCTCTTATCCGTAAGGCTTGCTATTCAACTGAATTCTCCTCGTATATATAGTGTCTAAAAAAGGACTCAAAAGATGCTAAAAGTATAAAGGGTGCGTTTGGTTTGCAGGAATGGAATGGAATGGAATTGGGGGGGATTTGGATTTAAAATCCATTCCAATCCTGTGTTTGGTTTGCCAAAGTGTCAGGATTTGAAATCCTCGGATTTCATTAAAATCCATTACACGTGGGATTTGGAAATCCTTTGGAAATGGGCAGGATTTGAAATCCATCGCTTCCTGTCGAGTGCTAATCAGTCCTCCCTCCCATGGCTTCCCGCTTCCTGTCAAGTGCTCCCATAGCTTTTCCTCCCATCGCTTCCTGTCGAGTGTTTTTCCTCCCATCGTTTCCCGCTTCCTTCACCTAGCTTCCCGCCCTAATTAGTCCTCATCGCTGGTGCTCCCTTCCCGTCCCCTTGCGAAGCCGTGCCATAATCGGGTCAACCATCCTTTTGCTTCAAGTCTTCAACTGTCGTCTCTGCCTCCACTTCCATACCACGCAAACATCTCTGCCGGATTTCCACATCAACGATGACTCATATCCTTTCTAGGGTTTTTCTTTTTTTTTTTTCGTTTTTTTTTTCCATGTTCATTGTGGTCTCGATCTAATGCCATCTAGCGACTTACTTCGATATTTGTGCATCAAATTGAAGTCCAAATCGTTTTTGTGTTCTAAATTCGTACTCGCATATGTATCTTGTGTGATCTTCTTAACGGCAGATCGAACGCGGTAACCAGAGGGAGAAGGATCGCGAAAGAGCTAATGCTCGCGCCAGTGGTAAGGGGAAGACTAAAGACACAACGACATGAAAGGTTTGATCTTTTGCCCTCGTTTTATTCAATTTATTCCCTAATTTATGTTAGTGACGGTGACTCTGTTGTATTACAAAGAAGGGCTAATGGATTTTGGGTTCATCTCTGTTGCTTGCCAAATCCTGCAAACCAAACAGAGAAATGGATTTTAAATCCAATCCAATCCAAATCCCTCCTGCAAATCCAAATCCCTCAGAAACATTCCTGCAAACCAAACGCACCCAAAAGGTTATTACCCAAATTAAAGTCTTAATCACACAAGTAAAGATTCTTAAGTACAAAAGTAAAACATCCTTAAAGCATCTTCAATCAAAACTCAGCTGCCAACCAGTACTACAAGATGCCCTCTTCAACAAATTGCTTAAAACTTCATCTTGACTGAGCCGTCTAAGCCAATATCATCTAGCTGCGGGATGCTACAACAATAATATCCTGTTGTAGCAACAACCTGTCAGCAATTATTCCCAAATATCATAAAATAGTACCAAATCATACATCCTAGCTCCAATAAGTCTAACACCAGAAAATAAGAACAAAAGACTCAATATAGGATTGAGAAGATGTAAAAATAGGGGAATAAAAGGTCCTAGATGGGTGTCTGAGTGTATACTTCTACACACTTATCATTGACAGAAGGAAAATGAATGCAAATATCCATATCAAAAGCTATACCCCCCCCATCCGGAGATGGTATCCAGATTTGATACCTGCAACTTATTTGGATTTTGAACACTAGTGGGGGAAATATGCTTATTACAAGTGATGCTAAAGTAGAGAGGAAGGAGGAACAGTAGTGCAGGCTGTGGTGGAGTGGAGTGGCGTTGTACGGAGATTGCCTTCATCGGAGAAAAAAGAGGACGATACACCGGCAAAAGCATTCTTGGGGAGGAGATGATGCTGCAGTAGGTGATATATGTGCATACATGTATATCTATAACAAATACATTATATTCATATACAAATAAGTATATAAAATTGGAAAAAATTCAGAAAAACCCAACCAACCGTCTCATTTTAAATGTTTAAGTCCTTGAACTATTTTTTTAAATGAAAAAACCATAAAACTTGTCTCATTTGAATGATCAAGTCCCTAAACATTATTTTGGATAAATAAATCATCAAACTTCTAAAAATTGGTTACTTACATCTTAAAAAAACAAAAACTATCTGTAATTGACTAGAAATATTTTAAAGTAAAAACAAACTTAAATCAGTCTTATCATTCCCAAACCCTGTGCCATTAAAATCTTTTGCAAATAACGGTATCGCTCCCCCTCACCACTTCTTGTCGCCCCAACATTGTCCGTTCTCCATGTAGCCTAACACGCTGTTGGCATCTACCATCGACTTACCCTATTTTTGATCTCTCAAAAGATAACCGGTTACATGTATTTTTTTGGGTTAGAAGAATGTGAATAAGCAATTTTTAAAGTTGATCTGGTTTAATTTATCGAAAAAAATGTCCAGGGACTTGATCATCAAAATAAGAAAGTTTAATGATTTTTTCATTTAAAATGAAAAAGTTTAGTAGTTTATTCATTGAAAAAAAATAGTTTAGCGACTTAATCATCGAAAATGAAAAAGTTTAGTGGTATTTCATTAAAAAAAATAGTCTAGAGACTTAATCATTCAACATGTGATAGTCTCTTGGGTTTTTTTCCTGAATTTTTCCTTATAAAATTTACTTGTTTTTGTTTTTTAAAAAGTGTAAATAAAAATGGAAAGTACTATAGTACCCTTGATTTAACGGAGTCTAGTTTGACAGTATTAGGGTAATGGACCTAATCCATAACAAAAATGAAATCACAATGCTGATATATTTAATTATTTCGTTTGAGGATTTGATCCATAACTTTCACATAACCTAGGGATGAAATTCGTGATGTACTCTAAAATTTAGGGGGTGTTTGGAATTGCTTATTTAAAGTTCTTATTAACTTATTTATTCTGATGTAGTACCGGTAATAAAAGGTTTTTAGTGTTTGGATGAGAAAAACAAAATATCTATATCGGTTTGACACCGGTAATAGAGAGTTTTTTAATAAGTTACTTCATTGTAACTTATTAACATATTCTGATGGAGTACCGATAATAAGGAGTTTTTAGTGTTTGAATGAAAAAAAGAAATGCTTATCAGCTTATTATGTTATGGTACCGCTATAAACTGATCCAAACATATTTTATAAAACTTCGATTTAACTCAAAATAAGTTGATGATAATTTAAAAAAACATAAGTTAGTTTTAATTAAAACTAAAAGGGCACTCGTGCAATGCATCGAGACACATCTTGATTTCAGTGTTTCGTTTTATTCATTTTTTTTATGTCGATATAATACGGTTTTATGTGTTTTTGAAAAATCGATAATGTTTTTATTTTTGAATAAAATATAAATTTGAAAATATCATAAAATTTTAAAAAAGAATATATATATCGATATCAGTATCAATTAATTTATTAAAAGTTTTTGTGTTTTGGTGTAATTTTCTTAATTCAAAATTTTTAAATTATAATTTAATTTAGGTTTAGTAACAGAAATTTAATTTAGATTTAATAATATATTTTTTATGAAGATAATAACTAAGTATTCTGTTAGAACTCAATAATTATCATAATTATATTTTAGATTTTTTATATTTAAAATGACATGTTTATCCAATATTTGATTATATTTATCTGCAGTTAGCTACACGAATTAAAATATGGAGCTCTAATAAGTTGTACTTATGCATAATTTACTTGTAATTTTAAATTTTAAGTAATATGCATCAATAAACAATATTCAATGCATAAAAATGGTTTTTAAGAGTTTTTGTCAAATGATTTATATAATTAAAAGAGTAAAATGCACAAAATAACAATCTACTTTCATAAAACAAATTATTATAGCATTATATTTTTAGTTTTTCTTATTACAGCAATGTACTTTCAAACTATTTTTTAATAGGACATTGTACTTTGAAAAATTTACCCATTATAGTATTAGGTAACCTTTTGATTTAAATTTACCCATTATACCAGGTTTCCATGCCACCTCATAATCCACATATGTTGTCCACATGTACTATAGTGGTGTGACTTTCTTATTACAACATTGTACTTTCAAAATATTTTATTATAGTATCTATTAGTTCTTATTAAACAATGCACTTTTAATTTTAATATTTAGATATTTTACATGTTATTTAATTAATATATTAAATAAATTAAAAAAATTCTAAATTATTCATTAATATATTAATATTAATAAAACTAGTAGAAGACAACTTATCTCGCTAATATTTTTACAAAAATATGTGTATTTGAAAAAAGAAAATAAGAATTGTTTCTTTTTTACCAAAAAATATTATCTTTTAAAGAATATATATTATATTTGTTCAAAACCTTTTCCTTGACGTATAAATATATTAAATTAATTAGATTTTTTTGAATTAACATTTTAGAGAGAACTTTAAAAGATATGTATTTTTTTGAACAACATAAAATAATAAGTGCTACATTTTTTACAAACAAAATATATCTCGAAAATAATATAGCATATTTATTTAAGAAATATTTTATTCTAGAATATTAAATTTCCATGCAACTTAATAAGAAAAAGTCAAAAAAATTTAATGTTTTTTTAAATCATAGCAATGAAAAATGAAAATCACTAATAATAATTTGAAATAAGTTTTAATTTTTATTTTAATTAAGTTATCAAAATAATGTGTTATCCACATCATCTCACCAAAGTCACATAAGCAAAAAAATCAAGAGGTTAACCGGTTTAAAAGATAATAGATTATCCATTGCTATAATGGATAGATTTTTTAAAGTGCGATGTCTTAAATAAAAAATAATTTGAAAGTACATTGCTGTAATAAAGAAAAGAGAAAATTGCACTAAAATAGAACCAATGTTCACCTAATTCCTATTTTGGAGAACCAACTTTCAAAATCGTCATTTTGGGGAACCAACTTGCACCTGATTCATATTTTGGGGAACCAACTTTCAAAATCATCATTTTGGGGAACCAACTTGTACCTGATTCCTATTTTGGGGAACTAACTTGCAAAATAAATTATAAAAAAATAACTAAAATTCGTTTTTTTCCAAAAATTAATGCAATAAAATCTATTTTTCATTTCAAATCTTGTTTTTTTAATTAAGATATCAAATTGAACATTTTTTAAAAAAAATCCAAATTACCACAATAAAAATTATTTTTTACCAATGCAAAAAAAACAATTTAATAGAAAAAAAATTAATTGATGCAATAAAAAATAAATATTAAATATCACATTCAAGATTTTTATATTTAACCACTTGCATCAATTAATTTTTTTCTATTAAATTATTTTTTTGCATTAGTAAAAAACAATTTTTATTGTGGTAATTTGGATTTTTTTTAAAAATGTTCAATTTGATATCTGAATTAAAAAAACGAGATTTGAAATGAAAAATAGATTTTATTGCATTAATTTTTGGAAAAAAAAAAGAATTTTAGTTATTTTTCTATAATTATTTTGCAAGTTGGTTCCCCAAAATAGGAATCAGATGCAAGTTGTTTCCTCAAAATGACGATTTTAAAATTTGGTTCCCCAAAGTAGGAATCAGGTGTTAGTTGGTTCCCCAAAATAAGAATCAGGTGCAAGTTGATTCCCCAAAATGATGATTTTAAAAGTTGGTTCTCCAAAATAGAAATTAAGTTAAAGTTGGTTCTATTTTAGTGTAATTTTCCCTAAAGAAAAACAAAAGTTGAATACCATAATAAAAAAAATTATAAAAATAAATTGCTATTTCATGTATTTAGCAAATCCTAAACAGCCCTTTAGATCATACCGATTCGACTCGGTGGCTGTAATTGGATCACCGAATATATGGTACAGGTAGACACCATTGGGCCCGAAAAAGGCTTGACCCAATTAAACCTCTGTGTAGCCTTAAATACGCCCAAACCCTAACTTATTGCAGAAGTGCCAACCGTGTGTGAGCTTCATTCTTAGCACCATCACCATACTATCGAAGAGACGCCGCCATGGTAAATCTCGCTATGCTTCTTTCAATAAAAGATGTTAAGTTTAGGGTTTCTATCGATTTTTCTAGTTTTCTTTCGTTGAATTCTGAATTAACTTGATATCGACATGAATGGATCCTGGCTCACAATGATTTAGCGTATATTTGCATTTTTTTGTTTGTTAATATAGGTGAATTTAGCTCTTCAGGACTTTGAATTTTGAAGATAGTTTAAATTTGATTCCTTTAGTGTTTTACAGACAACCTTCGATGTGAACTTTATTTGGAAGATTCTAGATACTTCTTGCATAGTTATACAACTCTAGCTGAAGGTTTAGATTCTGGATAGTGCGACATTTGGTGCAATTTTGCAACGCCAATAACGTGAACTAAATTTTGCATTATGATGTATCTTCATTTGCTAACGTGTTATAGAATATTTTGCGATCAAATTGGTCAATATGTATTAGTTTCTTCTGCTTTCTAAAAACTAGTTCGGGGAACAGTGTTGTGTAGTCAGAAATGAAGAATAGGTCGACTTATTTAGAGCAAAGATGGGTGATTTAGGAACAGACCAAGTATGGGCTGTTCACAATAGGTGCATTTTGCAATCTCAACAATCCAATGTGAATCAAGAATGGACACAATTTTTGTGGCACAAGGGAATTCCGTCACTTGTTCGAGCATTTATTTGGATGACGATTGAAGGGTGCATCCCAGTAATAAGTATCTTTTCATGTTATAACACAATAACTTGTTTATCGAACAATTGTGTGAACCTGTATCATAAACAATGGATCATATTTGATTTCATTCTGTCATGTTATAGAATGTCTTGCCCTCTAACTCAGTCAAATTAGCTCCTGTTTATCGGCTATATTCTTGCATACTTCAAGTTATTGTAAAATGCATATCAGCGTTGAACTAATATTAATTATTGAGGGTTTTTTTCAATTTGATAGTCGAAGTCGAGAAAGGTCAGGGAGCCAAAGGAAGAAAATGTCACCCTTGGACCTGCTACCCGTGAAGGAGAGCTTGTATTTGGTGTGGCACACATCTTTGCATCGTTCAATGACACATTTATCGTAAGTTCATGTCTTTATGTTTTCTTTTGTTTGAAATTAAAGCTTCTGGTGATTCATTTATCTGTATTTGTTTTATGTCTACTGCAGCATGTGACTGATATCTCTGGGAGAGAAACCATGGTCCGAATTACAGGTATGATAAGGACCATTCATTGTTTTCTGTTATTCGCTCTAATAAATTCACTTGTATGCTGCTAAAGACGGCAAAAACCCTAAAAATCAGTATTGTAATAGGATATGCGCAAGGCCTCAGGTTTAAGATACCTGTATTTGCTGAAGATTCGAGTCAAATATGGAATGACACCGCTTTTTGAGCTTTTATTATATTTTTTTAGGTTTATAGTATTGTTTTTGCTATTCATTGAGGAATTATAGAAAAGAAAGTTGGCTCGTTTATGCATTCTTGAGGATAATAAATACAATATTGTCAAGGAAGAAGTCTATAATAATTTATTTTCCTATGATAATTTAAAGGAAACCTTCAAAAATGTTATTAATGCTTTCTCCTTTCCTGTTCAAAATAGTTGAAGTTTGCTATTTATTTTTGCTACTTATGCTCTGTTGCTACACTAGGGGGGATGAAGGTGAAGGCCGACAGGGATGAATCCTCTCCCTATGCAGCTATGCTTGCTGCACAAGATGTTTCTCAGAGATGCAAGGTTTTGTTCCCAGTTTTTACATATTTATACCTACATTCACACACACACACACACACACACACATATATATATATATATATATATCTATATAGGGGAGCGATCAAATGCAAACCACTCAATTTGTACAAATCGTGCAAACCGCATTCAACCAATCATAATTTTTCATTTTGTTCATTTTTATGTAATTATCAGAGGTTGATTAATCATTTTCATTGTGGAGGGTGTTAATCATAAATATTATCATCTTCATAATTTTAATTTTAAAAAAATACATGAAACAGTTTCATTAATGTTAGA
>NC_037544.1:7453606-7461319 GCF_001531365.2 Cynara cardunculus var. scolymus
ATGAAACAACTTCATCAAAAAAAGTATTATATGAAACAATTTCACAAGATTAAACAATTTCATGAAAAAATTTCATAAGATTAAACAATGAAATCGACAGATGAAGGTGGTTTGCACGGTTTACACAAATGAGGGCGGTTTTCATATGATCACTCCTCTATATATATATATATATATATTCCAAAGATTTTATTTATTATTTAGGGATTCCTGTTTCTTTGTTATGTTGGTTTGAGGTTTTTGGTTTGATTGGCATGCGCAGGAGCTTGGGATTAATGCTCTTCACATAAAGTTGCGGGCTACAGGAGGTAACAAGACCAAGACTCCTAGTCCAGGAGCCCAGTCTGCTCTAAGAGCTCTTGCTCGGTCTGGCATGAAAATTGGTCGCATTGGTATTTCCTTCGTTACTTTTTTCTTTTTAAGATAAGTGGTACACAATTTTGTTGGCATACTTGTATAATTCTCGAGAGTTAGCGACTTTCAATCACATTTTTATGCCAGTCAACCTTAACTGTGTAAAAATGCCAAATATAACATGGTAGTTTGCAAATGAATAAGATTTTGGACAAACCACTGAAAGATGTATGAAAAATTAACTTGACATTTAGTTCAAAATTGTTCATCTTGCAAGCAGATTCTTGTTAAGAAATTTGATTTGTAATACAAGGTTTGGTTCGGTTCGGTTGTTTGAATATAATTTGTTTATGGTTGCAGAGGATGTGACTCCGATTCCAACTGATAGCACCCGTAGAAAGGGCGGTAGAAGGGGAAGAAGACTGTGATCTCGGCAAAATGGATTATTATGCAATTGTTCAAGTTTTGTTTTTTGGTCGACAGTTTTGATGATTTCGGGCATCGTTTTACGACGCATATCGTGTTTCTTTGATGGAGTATTTTATATAAAGTGAATTGGAATTTACTTGTGTTCTGTTATTGCAAAAGCATTGGTCTCTGCTCTTGAGGTTCATGGCCATAGATTATATTTTAGGTTTTGTGTTTTTATAAATCTTCATAATCATATCACTCATGATTTTACTATTTTGTGCAAATGTTATAGACTAACGAATTAATACAAAGTTGTAAAATTACTCTTGAAAGTTTTATTTTGAATATTTAATCAAATACTTTTTACATAATACTAATGTATATGATTATCTTATTAAATATTAGAAGAGTCCTCGTGTAATGTAACGAGACAAATTTTGATTTTAATGTTCTATTTTATTTTTTGTCTTTGTTGATGTTATAATACGATTTTATGTGTTTTTAAGAAAGCAATAATGATTTTATTTTTAAATAAAATATATATTTGAAAATATCATAAAATTTTAATATATCTATACTATATTATAAAACATTTGGCAAAAACTCTTAAAATTCATTTTTTTATGCGTAAAGTATTGTTTATTAATGCATGTTACTTAAAACTCTAGATTGTAAATAGATTGTCCATAAATACAACTTATTAAAACTTCAAATCTGAATTCGTATAACTAACTGTAGATAAATTTAATCAAATACAGGATAAACATATTATTTTAAATATAATTAGGATAATCATTGAGTTCTTACAGAATATTTAATTATTATCTTTATAAAATGTTATATTATTAAAGAAATTATATAAAAAAATGAGAACTTTTAGATAGTTGATTTGATATTAACATTGATATTTTTTTTCAAACTTTTATGATATCTTTAAATTTATATTTTATTGAAAAATAAAATAATTATTACTTTCTTAAATAAACATTGAAATCGAGATTTGTCTCGCTTTATTGCGCGTGTACTCTTCTAGTATGTATATATATATATATATATATATATCAATATTAATATCAAATTAACTATGTAAAAGTTCTCATTTTTATCTAATTTATTTTTTATTATAATTTAATTTAAGTTTAATAATAAAATAATTTATTTTTAGTTTAATAATATAATATTTTACACACATAATAATTAAGTAATCTGTTACAACTTAATGATTATCTTAATTATATTTTAGATTTTTTATATTTAAAATGAGATGTTTATCTTGTATTTGATTATGTTTATCTGCAGTTAGTTACACGAATTCAGATATAAAGCTTTAATAAGTTGTACTTATGCACAATCTACTTGTAATCTTGAGTTTTAAGTAATATGCATTAATAAACAGTATTTTATGCATAAAAGTGGTTTTTAAGAGTTTTTGTTAAATATTTTATAATATAGTATAGAATATATAGAAAACATATATATATATATATATATATATATTTATTTATTTATTTATTTTATATATAACTTGCAAATCTCTTACTTTATTTCACATTTTGAAAAACGTGTGTATTTATTGTGAATTCCAAGGTTTGAGATTTGATTTTGTTGTGACACGCCTCTCGCCATTTAAAACTTTGTATGAGATATATTTCTCCCCTAGAATCTAATGATAATTCAAAATGATAATAAAAACTGAAATAAAAAAATTGAATTGCATAATGATGTAAAGGCTATTTGCACTGGCGAGAAGACTGTGTATTTCCATGTGCCTGTGGACTTGATATATTTCAAAGGATTTGCTGGAAGGATTAACGTCATACCAATCGTAGATGAAGACTAAAGGTGAATGATAAACTATTGATTGTGTTTGTCCAGTGAGTACCGTAGGAGGTAAGAAAGAACTAGGCCTTCTGAACATGATGACTACATAAGTCTTATAGCACGTGGATAGCTTTGGAGCCATTTGTGAGGAAGATCAAACCAACTGAAGAGGGTGAAGATATTTTTGGAACCTTTTGGTTTTCGAATAACTTGACAACATTGAACGAAATGACACTAGTGAAGGACTCGAAAAGATACCAGAAAAAGAATATTGCTTCTTTTGGTAACCCATGCAAATCGTGAATGTGGAAGATGTTCAAGAAAGGGTAATCAGGGTAAAACTTGAGATTTTTCATGAAAGACCATGCTTTTGCAGGGTAATGGTAAATAACATTTTGTAGTTAAGGAGAGATCTTTCTTTCAGGGTCAAGTCGGCGATGATTTCTGTGATTTCTTCTGGGAGGTTCATGGGGATGGCTTGAGAGACATTTTGGTTTGAAGAACTAGCATTAGCTATTGGGAACACCATTGGGAGGATTTGGTTCTTGAGGATGGGTTGAACCTCTTTAGGAATACTGCATTTATAGTCTTTTGGTCGTGACAGGAAATCTACGAGAATATTCTCTATTCATTTGATGTGTTTTACTGTGAAGTTCCACTGGGAGAACCAATTTGACCACCTCAATAACTGTGCTTCAGGAAGCATTTTTCTTTTGGAATTGCATCATACGAGGGAAAGAAGACCTATCCATTTCAATAAGAAATTCATGACCGATAAGATGGAATTGGAATTTTTCTATTCCTCTTTTGACCACAATAATCTATTTGAAAATTGAGTGATAGTGCTTCTCTGAGTCTATAAACGCGCCACTTTTGTATCCCACATATTGTCTTGACATTATTTTTATCTTGAGCAAGTAAGACTGCTCCCCAGTACTCATCACTTGCATTGGTCTGCAAGATTCGCTTGTTAGTGGCAGTGAGAATCTTTAACGGGGGGCATCATATCTGCTAGTTGCTTTATTACCTTTAAGTGTCTGCTTGTTAGTAATGGTGGGGAATCTTTCTTTACATGGGGAACATGTGCACTGTATGACTTGACAACTTTGGTAACAAATTAGCCATATAACTAATAAGACCAAGAAATTATTGATTTTTTTTGTGACGTCAGCTTGTCTGGAAACTTGTGCAATTCTTGGGCAACATGAGGTTATGGGTGATACGTACCCTCAAAGATTTTCATTCCAAGGAAATCAATGGTGTTAACACCAATCTCCATTTTCTTTTCAGAGAGCATGATACCATACTCTGTCACTATGAAATGAAATTGTGAAAGTAAGTCTACGTGCGATTCTTTATCCGGAGATAATAGGAGGATATCATCAATGTATACCAAGGTGTTGTGGAGAATGGGTTCAAGTTTTTTGACCATAGCCTTTTGGAAAGTTGATGAAGCGTTTTTTAACCCCAATGACATCATCTTTCACTGGTAATGATGATCTGGAATACATAAGACAGTTTTTGCTCTATCTTCAGGAGTTATGTCGAGCTGACAAAATCCAGCTTTAAAATCAAACTTAGATAGTACTCTTGCATCTGCTAAGGATTGGAACAACGACTTCTTTTTTGGAAGAGGGAACTATCATCTACCAAGAAGTGATCGAGAGGCTGAGAGTTTATCACCAATCTTTATTTATCACGAACTTGCTCACTTCTTTTGTTGACATAAAACGCTTCACATGCCCATGACGACGTAGTCGACTCTATGCTTCATTGGTCAACGAGTTATGAGCATTCTCGAATTGCACGTAGATAGTCGTCAGGGTTCATACTAAGATTGCTTTTGTTGGGTTCACGTCTTCATTCTGTTTGAACGGGAGGGTAATAAAGAACAAATGATTAAGCCATAATGAGTTTTTATTTTTTGTGAGGAACTAGTATGGTTGGAGGCACAAAAGTCTGGATAATTTGCTGTTTGAGAGTTTCTATGGTGAGAGTAGAGGTCATGCAGAGTCGTTGAATTGAGACTCCAATAAAGGATGGGTATGAAAGTCCAATCGTGTTGGATTTAATTAGTCAAGGGAACAATTGGTAGAATATGAGGCTTCTACAAAATGTGTTCCAACCAAGTGATGTGGCGGCCATAATGGAGATGTCGTTAAGCCTAAATGCACTAGCAGACAGAAGGATATGGCACTATAGCAGACAAAAGGATATGGCACTATAGCAGACACAAGGAGTATACAACACAGTTTGCTTACTGAACAATGATCGATAATCTGTCAATTAGAACTCATTTACAGGTACCAGGAAATTGGAAGAGATTGTGGCAACTTCAACTGTTTGATGAAATGTTTCACTTGCAATTAATTGTTGTTCGATAGGACTAACATTTAAAGAATGCTCGGTCATTGACTATTTTTTTACTGTAATCAGTTCATGTAAAAGAAGTTTATGAGAAGTGATTTTAATGAATTCATGTAGGCCAGTCAGAATGTTCGTGAATTAACTAATTTTACGGTTAGTTGTAATACCTACAGGCTACATAGTTTATCTGTTTCATGGGTTTCATGAATTCATGTTTAATATACATTGAAATGAATCAAGGTTTCATCCAGATTACATGAATGATTGACAATGATTCTTGAGGCCGAATTTAATTCATATAAATTGATTGAATATACTAATACAAAGTTTATTAAATCTATCTGTTTCATTTACATATTGTGTTTCCAATTGTTTTCTTTTATTTAAAAAGTTGATCATTTACATGTCACTGATAATTAGATAAAAATGGAAATAATTCAAGGAGGAAGTCGGTTGCTGACAGGCCCGACCCTAGGCACGTGCAACCCGTACGGCCGCACAGGGCATCAACGCCCAAAGGGGCATCAAAATTTTATATGATATTAGTTTTGAGTTTTGGGGTTTAATAGATCGAGACTTGGTCTTTAAATATAAACAGAGGCCCAATTGACCAGACCTGTTAATAACAAACCCAATGACTTAAATCGGTGACAATGATGGATCACTGTTCAGAAGACGATTTGAAATTGACGATTTCTATTGTTCTTTGAGTGTTCGAGTTTTTCGATTTTCGATTTTTGACTATGGCGTTCCAGTTCCAGAGGAAGACGATTAATGGTGACGAGTGTAACGACTGTCAATGGGACGATGAATCGATCTTGATGATCAGTCGATGCATTGCCGACTGCCCGACTATATTTACTTGAATACACGATTGTCGATTAAACTCTCAAATCTCAATCCTTCATTGTTTCTCAAATCTCAATCCTTCACATCTAGATACAGTCGAATGCATTTGTATTTTTCTTCAAATCTGGATTCTGGAACTGAAAGTGGAACTGTGGAAGTCGATTACCATTAATAAAATTCGACGTAAGGTTGAGCTGCCTAGCTTGACTAGGTTCCAAACCCTTTGGTAAAATCGTATCTTTCGTCATTTCATTTGCTTAAAAATAGGCATAGAAGTACTTTTTAGTATCTTCGCACAAGGCATCAAAAACCTCAGGAACGACACTGGTTGCTGACGCTAGACATACAGGAGGTGAACTAATAATTTGATATATAAACCTATGAAATAAATTGTTTGATGCTGTTATATGGTTTCATGCAAAGCTCTTTATGATATGCCACCTTTACTTAATTTTGTAGATGATGTGAAGGATTCAAAGAAAATGAAGAGACAAGTCAATGGTAAAGTTGTATTTAACACGTAACAATAGTGATTCATTTGGCATGTTGCGTACTGTGTTATTCGTACCAGACCATAAAAAACTGTCTGCTGTATACTAACGTTTCCATAATCATTGATTCAGATAGTGACTTTGAGCAAGGGCAAAGACAGAATGCAACGGAGGGAAACATGAATTTGTTTTAGGTAAAATTCTCGCTTTTGTAATACTTGTTTCAAAATGCTCATGCCCCCGATGATCTCAACAAGAAACTCTTTCATAGTCGATATTTTCTTCAGCGTTAGAATCTGGTGCCATCGAATCCATCAAGAATTGTAAATCTCATTAATCAAAAGAGACGGATCCATAGAAACCAATCAAACCCAATAAACTCTAATTAGAAAAAACTGGTTGTACACCCGCACAATGAGGCGGGAGCCGTAAATTTTAACGATTTTGAAGTTTCACTAGTTTTATTAGAGAAGATTTAACGATGATATAAGTTACATTTGGTCCTTACATATTAATACAATTTGAATAAATAAAAGTTATGGTTCCAATTACAATCTATCAATGAAAAAAATTGTATGACAGTTTAAAATCCAATATATTTAAAATTTAACATATTTAAACGACTCCATAAATGTATTCGATTTACACCAAGAGCAAAAAATCAAGATATCGAGAGTGAGACCGAGAGCTTTAGAGCAATTGAATGGGAGATGAATGAGAGGATTTTTAATAACTCATGGTGAATATCAGTTTAAATCTCACATTGGGGGATGAGGAGAAGACATAGAGGTATGAGAGGCTGAAGACATGAGTGAAAAATGTCAAAAGTATATTGGGAACATGAAAAGAAAAGGCAATGATGTGTATTGGTAACTTGTACTATATGTTATTTTAATTCAAGATTAAGATATTTTAAGATTGGATGCATAAAGTAGCAGTACTTAATGCATTATGAGTTGTTTTTAAAACTTTTAAGACTTTGTGTATAAATGTATAGATAATACTTTATGCATTAAAAAGTGTTTTTAAAACTTTTGATAAATCTAGTTTATAAGGTAGTATAGGTATTAACTTCATTTAAGCCAGCAAAAATTATCGTAAATCCATGAAAAATATGACATTGAATATGCAATAATTATGTGCAATCAATTAGTTTAATTAAAAACATCTAAAAAATAAAAAATAATTACGTGATTCACTTACCAATTCTTTAATTTAAAATTATGTAATCAATTATTTTAAATAAAAACATTAATAATTTTGAAAAAACCATTTGACTAAAATGCTCTTAAAGAAAAAAGAGAAAATAAAAATGTATGAAATTTTTTGATTGGCTAACAAGTGGTTGCATTATTTGATAAGGTTGTATTCGATACCTCCTTTAATACTATACTAGAAGCGTATTCGCGCAATGCAGCGA
>NC_037544.1:7464222-7467079 GCF_001531365.2 Cynara cardunculus var. scolymus
ACAAATTCAAATATTAATCTTTAATAAATTATTCTTATACGTAATTATTTGTAATCTTTAGTATTAAGTAATCTACATTGATAAACAACATCTTATACATAATAAAAAGATTTTATCAAATAATTTATAATATAATATAGATATGTTTGCTGACATTAGAATCGGTTGCCTTTGTTTCATCCATAGAGCATCTCTCAGGAAATTTCTTTTACTTATAAATTGCGATAAACTCTTTGATCATATTATTTTAGAATTGAAAACAAAATCAAAGTTACGTATTTAGGGTTCTTCGGAGATACGAAATTTGTTGTTGAAGGCTTGGAGGTTCGCTTCTTTCTATGTTTAATCTGCTCGATTCAAATTTATTTTACGATTAATTAATCAAGTTTGGTTTCTGAATTCACAAACTTGTTGAAAATTAGGGTTTATGAAAAGGAGTTAAATCGTTTTTTTTGCATCCATTACTGATTTCTTCTATGTTAAATCTGCAAGTTTCTGAATGATTCATTGAAGTTACTGTAAATAATAATGTCAGGAATATCGTAGATGGAGCAGAAGCAGATATGTGATGGATTGCCTCCCCTCTCTGCCAACCACCCTTGGTTGGTTGCTCAAAACCTCGAAGCAGAAGAAGAGACTGGCGACCACATTTTCTTCGCTGTACACGACCCATTATCTCATTATCGCTGCCGAATCCCTGAGTTGCACGGGAGGCATATCCGAGCATGTTTCCATGGTTGGGTGATTCTCTCCAACAATCCAAACGGCATCAAGTGGTCTCTTTGGAACCCACTCACTTCAAACTTCATCCACCTTCCATCTTTGATTCTGAAAGACGGAGCTTCTGACGACATTCGTGATTGTTGTTTGTCGTCCCCTCCTGATGATCCCGGATCCATTCTCCTACTCACGAGAATTTCAAAACCCAACTTTGTTTTCTGTAGGCTGGGCCATAAAAGAAAGAAGTGGACCGAAATGTCGTATTCTAAACAGCTCATGAGTATAGGCCAACATGATTTCCTACTACAGCCAACTTGTTTCGATGGTAAAGTCTACGCCTTGACTAATGATTATAGTCGTGTCATACACGTCGACATTGTGGTTAACGACAAAGGAGTTCTGATAAGTCTGTCGCAGTTTGTGATGTTACCCCGTACTATTGCCGTTGCATGTCACTTGTCTACATTCTTGAAAGGATCTTGTTCAGAACTATTTACCATTGTAGTATGYTATACAGATTTAACCAAGAAAGGTTTCATAGATTTAACCWCGAAAAAACCCGTTGGTGTGTTCTTGTATAAACTTGATATGACTAGCATGGCATGGGTCGAAATGGAAGACCTTGAAGGCACTGTATTTTTCGTGGATACGGCTTTGGATCCATCGGTAACTTGCAGCCCTGCAATTGGCTCGGAATTAGGGGGTTACATACACATTCTTCACGAAACAGGCAAAGTAATATACTCCTACAATGTCAAAGATAAAACCATCTCCCCTACTTCTATGCATTCTCTAGATTTACCACCAAGGTCGGAGGCTTTCCGAAGAAACCGTATCTCGGTGTGGGCAATGCCTGAATTTAGGTATTGAGTCGGAAACATCATTTTGTGTTTTATGGCTGGCACTCGAATATTTTTCTTATTAAAATCATCATTTTGTGTAGGTTACAAGGTGATAATGGAGACACCAAGTGCAAAGGTGATTGCAAACAAGATAAGGGCAAGGGAAATGAGATGGTGGCAAGAYCGGCTRTGRATGATGAGATTGAATTTAGTAGCAACATGAATGAACCTCATGAGGAACAGAATGATGATGAAGCATACCTGCTGAATATCCCGTTTCATGTTTTGGAGRTGATTATGGAGTTTTGTGTTGGTGTSGAGTACCTTAACTTTCGTGCTACATGCAAGCGGTGTCGTTCAGCAGCACCTGTGATTCGATGGAGCAATGCTTTAGCGCAAAAGAGATTGCAGACATATTCATTAGGTTCACCATGGATGATGACATTTGAGAAAGATCGAGGCATCATCACTTTTACAGATCCGATGTTTGGGGACAATTACTTTATAAAAGCATCTGGAGAATTGTTTTTTGARAACAGAATATTGTGTTGYAGGTATGGTTGGTTGCTGCTGTTTACGGGTCACCATCGAATGGTGTTCTTTAACCCCTTCACAAGTGATACCCGTGAGCTTCCACCAGTGCCTCATGCAGAAAGCTTTTGTTTCTCAGAACCACCTACTTCCCCCGATTGTATGGTTGTTGGATTTGCAAGGTATAGTGTACAACCGACTGTYTACATCTACTRTGTGGATCAACCTGAACCATTTTGGTTTGGATTCGATCTGGATTTTATCGGTGTCGATCCATTTATTGTTGGGTTTCCAACTTTCTATAACTCTGATGTATATGCCTTGTCCAACAAGGGAGTTCTTCATGTTTTCGAAGATGACAAATTGAGGCCCTTCATAGATGAAGCCCCGATGAGTTGGTGCCGTGGTTCCACGGAGTATTTCCTAGTGGCGTGTAATCAACATCTTTTGCTAGTTATCGTGGGAGAGTTTGGAGAATCCGTGGAGATATTTAAGCTGAACGATTCTACACAAGACTGGGAGAAAATGGATGGTTTAGGAAAGCACATGGTTTTCATCTGTGGTAGAACGTGCGTCTGCATGGACGCTAAAACACCTGAAATGGAGAACAAGATCTACTTTCCAAGATTGCATTCYGCRAAYGGGAAGATGGTGTTCTACTCTCTCGAAACACGCAGGTATCACACATTCAATGGCAGAAACGTGGAAGAAAATTTCGGGGATTTCTTTGTTACTAAACAACACGCTCTCGCTCATGCGTGGAT
>NC_037544.1:7469584-7472830 GCF_001531365.2 Cynara cardunculus var. scolymus
TAATAAATCACAAAAGACCACACTTTAGAATTATATCTCAAAATGTCGAAACTCCTCCAAATATAGGTATTTCACAAGATTTATAAAATCAAATGTACCAAAGTTGTAAATCTCATCAAATAATCAACATATCTGATAAATATCAAGAAAACACCTTAAGACTCCAAAATGAACATTTTGGCATGTACATAATTTTCACAAATCAAAGTGAAACTCACCGTTTCCAAAATCTCTGGAGATCTTCTCGAGGCAAGAATCCAAGTTGTAAGACCCCTAAATTTACAGAATAACAGACAATTTAAAACTTCCAAAATTCTTCAAATTAAAACATGTTTGATAACAAAATATTTAAAAGTTACATAAGAAAGAGAGCAAGAATGCATCGGGGTTCTAAACGGGACAATCTAATACTTAACATAATTAAGATATTATAACAAAGATCGGGACTTTCTAAAATAATTATAGAATTAATGATAAAGGAATTTGAAGTTACTAAAAAATGGGTTAATTGCATGAATATGGAATCAAATTTGCATATCATCGACCAGTCCACCAAAATCTTCAACATAGACACTTGAAGATTAAAAGAAAGTGATTTGGATTAAAGTAAATAAGAAAAACTCAGTCTCCAAAAAAAATATCATTAAATAACAGATTTTTTTAAAGATTTTAACATGTAATATATATTAAAATATTCAATGTCTGCTTTAAAACAAAAAAAAAAATTGAATGAAACTTGATCAAAGAAATTAATCATTCCAATTAGGCATGGGAATGGCCCCGATACGTTGGGGGAACCCGGTCCATCCTCCCCGGTCGGTTGGATGGGGATTCCCCACTAAACCGTGCAAACCACTTTAATCCGTCGATTTCATTGTTTAATCTTATGAAATTTTTTCATGAAATTGTTTAATCTTGTGAAATTATTTCATATAATACTTTTTTTTGATGAAGTTGTTTCATATATGGTTATGAAATTGTTTCATATAATACTTTTTTTTGATAAAGTTGTTTCATATATGGTTATGAAATTGTTTCATATAATACTTAATGAAATTGTTTCATGTATTTCTTTAAAATAAAAATAATGAAGATGATAATATTAATGATTAACACCCTCCACAATAAAAATGTTGATCAACCTCTCATAATTACAAAAAAAATGAACAAAATGAAAAATTATGATTGATTGAATACGGTTTGTACAAATAACGTGGTTTGCAAACTAAACTCCCTCTGTATGTGTGTGTGTGTGTGTGTATATATATATATATATAAATTAAATATATACTAGAAGCGTACTCGCACATTGCAGCGAGATACATCGTGATTTTAATATTTCATTTTATTCTTTATTTCAGTCGATGTTATAATATGGTTTTATGTGATTTTGAGAAAGCGATGATGTTATTATTTTTTAATAAAATATATGTTTGAAGATATCATAAAATTTTGACAAAAATATATCAATATTAGTATCAAATTAACTATTTGAAATTCCTCATTTTTTTGTGTAATTTTTTAATTCAATTTTTTTTTATAATTTAATTTATGTACAATAACGAARTAATTTATATTTGGTTTAATAATATAATTTTCTTATAAAGATAATAATTAAATATTTTGTTAGAACTCGATAATTATCCTAATTATATTTTAGATTTTTTATATTTTAAAATGAGATGTTTAAACTCTATTTGATTATGTTTATCCGCAGTTAGTTACACGAATTCAGACATAGAGTTTTAATAAGTTGTACTTATTCACAATTTACTTGTAATCTTAAATTTTAACTAAAATGCATCAACATGCAGTAATTCATGCATAAAAAATGTTTTTAAGAGTTTTTGTCAAATGTTTTATAATATAGTAATATTTTTTTTATTAAGATAATAATTAAGTATTCTGTTAGAACTCCATGATTATCCTAATTATATTTTATATTTTTTATATTTAAAATAAGATGTTTATCTTGTATTTGATTATGTTTATCTGCAGTTAGTTATACGAATTCAAATATGGAGTTTTAATAAGTTGTACTTACGCACAATCTACTTACAATCTTGAGTTTTAAGTAATATACATTAATAAACAGTACTTTACGCATAAAAAATGGTTTTTAATAGTTTTTGTCAAATGCTTTATAATATAGTATAGATTATTAGGTTCAGGAAAAAAAGTTAAATGAATGAAAACCCATAAAGAAAAACGAATTTTTGATCTTTTTTTTATATTTAAAAATAAAGATGTAACCGTCTGTTTAATTAATCATATACATTGGATCAGTTAATCTAATGATTGATGAATTATTTTTCAATATTTGCTTAATGTTTAATCTTGGTCTTAATTCGAACCATTAATCATGTTCTTATGCTTTTATCAACCGTTTTCCTTGATTTTATTTTATATAGTGTGTCGTTTTGAACAAAACGAAAGCCATTGTTATGATGTCATATTAGTAGGATTTGGAGGCCATTTACCCGACTTATTAAGCACTATAATTTATTTTATCGAGTAAGATTGTAGTACATTAAAACGGTATCATATGCAACAATTTACTCGGGTAAGAGATGTCACCCTCACTTACATCGGGCAAGATTTCCGGCTCTTACCATGTCATCTACCAAGGAAAATTACCGGATAAACTACACTACCAGATAAACGTTTAGTAAAAGACCCCTTAATGTTTATCTTATTTTAAATCTAAAAAGTTATACACATGCATTAATAGTTGTAAATTTATTTTTTATCAAAAAAATTAAGAATATGAAGTAAAGAAAATATAAAAAAGGAAAATACGTTAAACTTTTTTTTTTAAATAATTTGTTTGATTAAAATTTTAATTATATTTAAGGTCATTTATAATTAGAAAAATGTAGGCAAGTCTATAAAATTTATCAGGTAAGTTTTATGTAGTTCAAATATTAAGTTATACGAATATCTTCTAAACTTGAAACTTAAGATATACATAAATAGTCATAATATATAGATATTAGAAGGGTACTCGTGCAATACAACGAGATACATCTGGATTTTAATGTTTTGTTTTATTCTTTGTCTTTGTCAATGTTATAATACGATTTTATGTGTTTTTAAGAAAGCAATAATGATTTCATTTTGGAATAAAATATAAATTTGAAAAAAAAAATATCAATGATAATATCAAATCAACTATTTAAAAATTCTTATTTTTTTTATGTAATTTCTTTAATTTTTTTATTATAATTTAATTTAAGTTTAATAATG
>NC_037544.1:7475400-7480183 GCF_001531365.2 Cynara cardunculus var. scolymus
CGTAAATCAAATAAATGGATGAGTATGATTAGTTTGTAAAATTTGTATAATAAACCTCCTCTCTCTCTCTCTCTCTCTATATATATATATATATAGAGAGAGAGAGAGAGAGAGAGAGAGGTGGGTTATTATTATATAACCAATACATCTCAATCTCAACCTTCCATTTTATTTGATGAATATGTAATGTCATAGAAGTTTTGATTGTTTCCTAATATTAAGTAGTATTCATAATTAATGAACTGTATTCATTTTCCATAAATATTTAAATTATAAAAAATGAACTCTCATTATTTCCATAAATATTTTAATTTATTGGGTTGCATTGGTTGTACAAATGCGATGGGTTGCATTTGAAACCAACTCTATATATATACATATATATATATATATGTATATATATATATATATAGAGAGAGAGAGAGACAGAGGAGCGATCAAATGCAAACCACCCAATTTGTATAAACCGTGCAAACCACCTTCATCCGTCGATTTCATTGGTTAATCTTATGAAATTTTTTCATGAAATTGTTTAATCTTGTGAAATTGTTTCATATAATACCTTTTTTTTGATAAAATTGTTTCACATATGGTTATGAAATTGTTTCATATAATACCTAATGAAATTTTAATGATACAATTTCATGTATTTCTCTAAAATTCAAATTAATGAAGATGATAGCATCCATGATAAATACCCTTCACGATAAAAATGATTAATCAACCTCTCATAATTACAAAAAAAATAAACAAAATGAAAAATTATGATTGGTTGAATTAGGTTTGTTCGATTTGTACAAATAACGTGGTTTACAAAGTAAACCTTCTCTCTCATTCAAGGGAAAACTGACTAGTTTGTGGTAACCGTGAGATCTAATCTCAACCACAAATCAATAAATAAATTAGGAAATTTATAATTTTGGTAATTTTGAATTAAAATTTTAATGCAAAGACATTTTAGGTATTTTATCTTCTCTCTTCATCCCCGTCCTCCGGTGATACCACTATGATACCTAAAAATATTGACTCTGTTAAATAAAAGACACAGTGTGATACTCTAGCACATATAAGATACATTGTGATACCACTGTGTTACATCTTCGATCGACCACACAAACGATCTCAGTATGATACCCAAACACATATAAGATGCATTGTGATACCATTGTGGTATCACCAGAAAACGGTGGCCGGAGGACGGGGACCGGAGGCCGGAGAGAGAAGAGGGGAGAGATGAGAGTTTTAAACTACCTAAAATGTCCTTGCATTAAAATTTTAATTCAAAATTACAAAAATTATAAATTTTCTAATTTATCTATTGATTTGTGGTTGAGATTGGATCTCACGGTTACCATAAACTAATTAATTCTCATTTGATTAGGCCCATATATAAGGGTCCGTTCAAATGAGAACTGATTAGTTTGTGATAACTGTGAAATCCAATCTCAACCACAAATTAATGAATAAATTTAAAAAACTAATATTTTTGGTAATTTGACTTAAAAATTATTTTTGGGTATTTTAAATTTTCTCTCTCTCCTCTCTCTCTCTCTCTCTCTCTCTCTCTCTCTCCTTCGTCCGGCATCCGACGAACACCATGTGATATCCAAAATACACCAACATACACAATGTGATACCCTAAATACATACAATGTGATACCTAAAACACACCAAGTAAACTTTGAGACCTTTGTGATACCAATTGTGACGGGCCACGAGGATGGGGGAAGGGAGATAGCTAGGTTGTGAGGGGTTCACAGGGACAAAAATGGGGCTAGCTATCAGGAATGCTCACAGGTGAACGTTTAGTGGTCAATCATCGGAGACGATGTCTTGGTCAGACAAAATGACTAGAGGAGGTCACCGGAGTGGTGGTGGTGGGTGCCAGAGAAGACCACCGGATTTGGTCCGTGTGTGTCCGAGTGTGTGTATATATATGTATGTATACATACACACATATATTAAAATAATTAAACTAAATAAAATAAATTGGAATATTAAACTAATTAAAGTAAATTGAATAATCAACACAATTTACTAATTTACCGTTTGTTTTATTTTAGTAAATAACATTAATTATCTAAAATGATTGGTTTATATTGGACCTTACAGTTACCACAAACTATCTAGTTCTCATTTGATTAGACTCATATATATATATATATATATATATATAACTGGAATCCCGATCCCGGTCAAAAAAAGTGAGTCTAGTCAAGCTATATTGTAACCGGTTATGGGCCGCCGGTTCAGATCCTAACTGATCGAGGCCACTAGTCCCTAAACAAAATCAAACATCCATAATCATATATATATATATACAGATAGATATAGATATAGATATATATATATATAGAAAATGAAATAGGGCGGCTCATCAGTCATCATACATATTTTTTGAATCCCGGCAGCAACATAATAATAATACAACATGCGGAGAGGTAGGAACAGGAACAGTGTGGCTTTGGTAGCCAAACGAATTCAAGAAGAATAGTGGTGCCATGGTGTTTGAGTCAGAGAAAAATGTAAACACATCCATCATTATCAATCCAGGCTTAACAACAATACAATAGTTTAAATTGATTATGAAAATAACATATCTCAAAAGTAAATTGTAAACTAAAATCAGAGATGTCAATCCATATAAAACTGAAATTACATGATGATGTCGATCCACTGTAAACTGAAATGTATATTACTAATACTGATGATATCATATCAATCCAAAATGTATTGTAAACTGAAATGTATATTACTGATGATATCATATCAATCCAAAATGTATTGTAAACCGAAATGTATATTACTAATACTGATGATATCATGTCAATCCATCCAAAATGTATTGTATACCTATTATCTACATGTAACACCGATCGATCGAGTAAACAAAAACGGATGTAACACCGATCATGAGATGAGATGCATCTATCGTCAGATCTTATTATCAATCCAAACTAAAAAACAGAAATGTAAATGTACGTAATACCTAGTATTTGCATCACTTAGGATCTGCACTGGTGGATTTGGAGGTTGCATCGGTACCGCAGCTTGAAACCAGAGTCACAGCTGGAGACGAGGTGGAGGTTGCATTAGTACCGGAGCTAGGAGCCAGATCCACTGCTGAAGAAGAGACATCACCGGATCTAACCGGAGCCAAAGCAGGCGTGGACGAGGCAACACCGAAGCTAGGAGACGGTGGTCCAGACGAAGAAGTGGAGGAGACGGTGGTTGGTTGAGCCCGTGCACACTTTGCATCCCTTCTACGCTTCATTTCTTCAAGTTTTGCAGCGCTTGCCTCCTGCTTAAGCCGCTCGAAATCTTCTTCCGAGATGAATTGCAAACAGACATTGAAGATAGTGGGTTTGCCTGTGCAGAAATCACATTGACAACCGGAGCCTTTCCATCGAGGAAATTTGGGCGGCATTTTTTTGACGGGTATGGGTTTTGAAACTAAAAGGTAGGTTGGTTCTCTATTTATAGAGTAGGCTGCAATCACATGGATCATGATCCGTATGCATGCATGCATGCAGCATGCTAATGCTAATTGAATGACATAAATATTCTTATACTTTTAAATCACATTTTTATCTTTTAAATTATTTTTAACAATGACCAAGGAAATAGAAATTAATATTTCTCTTGGTCTTGGGAAGGATTTATTATTATCTTACATGTAGTTTTTTTAAAAAGAATGTAGATAAATAGTTTATTTATTTTCATTCAAAAAAATCTAAACCTTTAAAATGAGAAGGTTTAATGATTTTTTTTCATTTAAAAAAATAGTTTATAGACTTAGAGATTGCTTATTTAAGGTGTTTATTGACTTATTCTGACGTGGTACCGAAGATAAACATTTTTTAGTGTTTGGATGAGAAGAATAAAAAACTGCTTATACCGCTAATAACCAGATTTTGATAAGTCAATCCCTAACTTATCAACAATTTGCCATTTTAACCCTATTCCAATACCCTAATGATCCAATGTTTCGATTTACAGTTCATCAAACAAGATGGCGTGAATCTATTCAAAAAACGATAGAATCTGTATATCTCAGTTGATCAAGCAAACAATTTTGAAAAATTAGGGTTTTTTTTAAGATCAGTAATGGATAATCTGTAGCACTTGTACCTTTTACTGTGGTTAGGAGGCATATAATTTGAACTAGGTGTTTGGCTATTAGTCAATTATCTAAAACACCATCGATAGTATATAACACAAATGATTTTTGTGGATCAAAAGTAATGCTAGCAAATATCAATATCATGTGATGATTGCTATTTGCTAATGACCAAGGAGATGGTTATTTCAATTGTGCTAAAAAAGGGTAATTTTGCATCGACTTTAGACACTTGGAAAAGGAAATTATTGAACTTATTTTCGGACAATTTCGAAAGTGAAAGTCAAGTGACTACAACTAGAGAATTCTATACTTTCCTTTTGTGTAAAATATTGACAAAGTTGTAGTTACATTTGATAACTATGTGTTTATTTTTTTATTTAAGTGTAACAAAAATAATTGAAATAGGGCAAGATTGGTAAATTACTAAGCTACCCCTGTTGGGTTACGGGATCTCAAGCACAGCGGAAAATAAAACCGTAACCCTCYAAGGACCCATACGAACCRGAATAAATCGGGTGTTTCGAAATTATACCTCACAGTTAGCAAAACTATGATCACAGCAACAAACAAAGTATTGATCCTCTCTCTCAGTGATTTGATGATAATCCTTTTTTCTTTTCGATGTAATATATATATATATATATATATATAACTGGAATC
>NC_037544.1:7480283-7489867 GCF_001531365.2 Cynara cardunculus var. scolymus
TATTGTAGCATAAACTCGACTAATATCTGAACAAAAGCTAAAAACATGCAAAACCCGCATCTCTGCGTGATTATCAAAGACTCTCTCGAACCTTTGTGCATCATCCAAGCCGTATTTCAGATCCGCCCATCTCTGGATCAAGGATCTAATATTAACACTTTTAAAGTGATCAGCTTATCCACGTTGAGTTTACGTCCCGACTTGTGAAATGACAAGAGTACATGATGAGATGACAAGTTGTACTTTGATGGGATGAGGAGAAGACATGTGAAAGCTTTGGGAAGTGGGTTTGACTTTTGAAGGAAGCTTGCAAGTCAAGTAACGAAACTTGCACAACAAGTTTCGTTACAAAGACCGAAAGGTTACTTACAAAATCGTAAAACAGGTTATTTAGACTACGTAAATTAGCCGTGAGCTACAAAGGACGAGATCCGATGTAAAGCAACAACGATCGACTAATTCGTAACTTGAAATAAAAGTAAGAAAACGTAACGTAACTTGGAACAGAAAGAAGATGAAGATTAAATACGAGTACTTAAATTAAACCTTGAAAATGAAGTCACAACTTACAAAAATCGGTTCTTGAAAAGTCAAACAATAAGAACCGAAAGCTTAGAACCGAACGCAGTATTCTTGAGAGCAACTTACAAAAGATTATCAATAAATCTCTCAAAGTATGTAATATTATCAAAAAGGTAAGTTAAAACAAAGCATAAGGCTTGTTTATATAGGCCAAGGGAGGTCCCAAAGTGGGTGCCAACTAATAAGACAAAAAGCCTCTTCAAACTGGGCTTTGACCGAGCCCAAGGCTGTTGACCACGCCTCCTCTATGGACTAGCCCATTTATCCACGGCCCAAGCAGATTTCTAGCTCTCGGACAGGTCCTATAGGACCTTGCCACTCCTGGTCCTGTAGGATTGCTGCAGGACTGGGCCCAAAAATGATCAAAAACATGCAAAAACAGGGAATTAACATTAGATATACTATATTACTACCAATATATGAAAAATGCATAAAAAGACTCAATTAAGACACTAATGGGCAAATAAAACAAAGGAAAATGGTTAAGAAAATGATGTAATAAGGTTAATAAATTAACACTTATCACACCCCCAAACTTGAATTGTTGTTTGTCCCCAAACAACARAARWTGACAAATTAAAAGACTCAAAGTTCTAATAAACTAAAAAAAAAATTGAGTATAAATATTCCATTGCCAAAGTCTGCATATTTTTTGAAAATTTTTGAATGAAAGTGTTATACTCATGACTTGATGCTTGATATCCATAGCCCTTCATAAACCTAGCACCCCCAAACTTAAATCCTTCATATTACCAAACCATAAGCTAGCCTATATTTCTTATGCTATACTAGATTCAATAGATAATTTGGGACTTTGAATTGGGTTCTTACATTTGGCTTTTTCTTTTAAATGCATGCCTTTTACCTCTTCTCACTTTTTTTTCACTCCATAGCACAATTTTACTGCTATGCATCTCATATTGAGGTATTTTGGACACTATGGTCCTTTTCAAACATTCTGGTGTACATTGACACTCTTTTGTATGCACAAGACATGGAACTATGTTCCTTTGTTTGTCTTTTGGTCTTAATGCATATGTTTCATGATGTATATAGTGTTTGGTACTTTTTAGGACCCTCCCCCAAACTTAAGGGAAACAATGTTCTCATTGTGAGTGTATGAAGACTACAAATTGGCCAAAATGAAATGAAGGCCCAAGTTGAATCAAGTGAAAGCTTTTGAAATGGTTGGCTAGTTCTAGAGGCTCAATTTAAGACAAAGATGGTTAAGCTTTGGATTATTGTGGCTATGGCATCAATTCAAGCATTTGTACAACAAATTCATCTTTTATTCTATTTTTGGTGCATAAAAGGCTTAAAGGAAGATATGCTACTTAAAATCAGTGCCCAAAATCCTAAAATGAAACAGAAAAGCAAAGATGATCAATACAAGGGTAATTGACTATCTTTAAAAGGAAAAGGACTCAAACTAAAAATCATTGAAACAGAAAAGCAAACAAACTAAAAATAATTGAAATAGAAAAGCAAAGATGAGAAGTCACAAGTGTGACTTGGTCATTTTGTGAAAATAAAAGGACTCAAAGACTCAAATAAAAGATTTAAACAAAACCAACAATCCAACTCTGAGTCAAATTGACCCTAGAGTTAAGATGTGGTACCAAGGATGAGCTTTGAATCAAAACAGTCAAGCAGAGGACTGCATTATCAAACAACATGACCATATGCAACCAAACAATGGGATTGCCATTGTTTTGCTATGAAAATATCAAATGGATTTAGACAATGGGATTGCCATTGTCCTCTTATGACTTAGCCTGAGCATGGTCCAGGGAGGTAAATAAGTGGGAACATCAACCATGGCCCTCCCTCAAAGTCATCATACTAGTTGTGCAAACATCAACCTGACAATACCAAGACAACAAAGACAATGCATGACCAGAACTTATATGATATCAAAAACAGCAAAACATGAGTGGTAATGAACTAATTAAAAACAACAAACATATCTCAAGGGAGATAAAATGAAAACAAACAAGCAAGAGGTTTAAAACAGTTAACTACATGAGCCCCTTTTTACAAGATTAAAACAGCAAAGCATAACAATAAATCAAAACATGCATTGCATGATTTCTTGTCAAAAACAGCAAATAAAAGACCTGAGTAAGGCTGCATAAGGCTTAAAACAGCAAAAAGAGAAGAACATTACTACACAGGCAAGTCTAAGGCTTAAGATTTGTTAATCATGACATGCCTTGTAGGATTAAAACAACAAAACTTTAAAGCAGCAAAGAAAGCTCATGGCATAGGACTACATGAGACCTGAAACAGCAAAATCAAGACTGTATCTAACCATTAAAACAACAAACAAAAATGAAAAATTCTTTAAAGCATCAAATATTAAAAACAACAAATCAAACATGAAACTAGATCTAAAAACAGCAAATTGGACAGCAAACTATAAGTATAGCATTACCCTATGTCCAAACAGTAAAGTGAAACTAAAATGCTACCTAAAAGCAACAAAACAAAGGCTAGCAACTATGTTAAAAAATCAAATTTAAAGAGAAAGAACAAAAATTTTATGCTACAAACAGCGAATGGCAGTCCTAATGAAATAGCAAAGAACCAATGAAAACAGCAAAAATCAAACAACCAACTAGACTTAGAAACCATAAAGTCTAAAAACAGCAAAATTTTATGTGAAAACAGCAAAATGAGTGCCAAATTGTACCCAAACTAGAAGCCAAATCAGACTACTAGGACCTAAAATACTACTAATTAAAATAGAGGAAACACTATGGATTTTAAACAGCAAACAAAATGCATTAGCCTTTAAAACAGTGAAATAGAAAGCTACTCTATGAAKCAGTCTAAAACAGCAAATAAAAATGCAAATAGAGTCAAAAGCTCAAAAGAATTTAAGCAAAACATTTGCCTCATGAAGACAACAAAAGCATCTCAATTGAGATAAATGAATATACTAAAAACAACCAATCAAAATAACAAATCAAAAATTCTTAAAACAACAAATATTGGAACAGCAAACTAGTCCTACAGTCATCTAATTAAAAATAGTAACCAATTACTTAAAAACAGCAAAAAACAAACAAGGGCATGGTTGCTTAATATCTAAAATAGCAAGGGACTAATGAAAACAACAAAATTAAACATGTACTTCAAAACAGAAAATCAAAATGGCAAATCCTTAAAACAATAATTATTAAAACAACAAATTAGAACAGTTGAGGCTAAATCTAAAAACAGCAAATTTAAGATCAACTGACTCAAGACTTTGCAGCAGAATAACTATATTACTAGGGACCTTAGGCGCCATTGTCAAAACAGAGGGAAAATAGCAGATCAAACATGCCCACACAACAAAACAGCAAACAATATTTATGCCTACAAAGCCATTAAAAACAACAAACTTTATGTCTAAAACAGCAAATCAGCAAAGGCTTTTAAAACAACAAAATAACTATGAGCTTCAAACAAGGACCTATGCCTAACACAATATATACCAAGAAGTAAGAAGGTAGAACCTGTCCTACTCAGACTGAGTAGGAAAGTCTGAATGCTGTAAGAGGATGGACTTTGGTGGAGGTGGGAGCTTGACTGTTTTCTTTGATTTCCCATGCTTGGCAACAGCTCTAAGAATTCTCTCTTTCTGTATCTTGTATTCAACCCATTGCACTCTTTCCTTCTTCAAGATGTCCACTTCTTTCTTCAAATCATCTACCCTCTTCATCAACTTATGATGATTCTTCACTATTACTTTCTTTAAATTGCTAGCATGATCATCCATGGCCTTCATCAATTCAGCCTTTAGAGCTGCCATGGAGGAGGTTGGGGCATCTGGTTGTACCTTGGCATTCACCCTCATCAATCTATCCATATTTTTCTTGTCTATGGAGGTTTTCTCCATTGACATCACATCTTTGGGCAAGGATAGGACTTGGGCCTTTTGCAATAGTCTATGAATCAATGAAGGGTATAGTAACTTGCCATTGTGTTCTCTCCCCACATGCCTTGATGTTGGAGCACATCATCCTCCCAACATCAAATGGCCTAGCCTCTAGGATACAGTAAAGGATTAGAACTCTTTCTAGGCACAAATTGGTATCATGGCTAGTGGGGTGGATTGTATGCCTCATGAAGTAAAACCATAAATTGGCCTCAGGCTTCATATATTGGGTTTTCAGCAGCCTAGCCCTCCCTTTGAAATTCCAAACAGCCCCCTCCTTAGTTACTGTAGCTAAGATCAACTCAAGCTCTTCATCAGTGCACCCAGCAGTTAACCTATCTAGCTCAGAGTATGAAGGTGGGATGAGCTCTAGTAGGTCATTTATGGCAGTGGGTGAGTATGAGACAGGGGTCTTTCTCACTTTCAAATTTACCCCATCAGTGACTGCTACCTYAGTGTAAAATTCCCTAACCCAACTAAGATTGTATTGGTTAGGAATGTCACATAGTGTTTCCCAACCCAAAGAGTCTATTGTGGCCTTGATGTTAGGATTGGCCATCAATAGTTGTTGTGTAAAACCCTTCTGCACCACCCCTACTTTCTCAGAAAATTGAAAGTAAGTTTTCCTTGCAAGGGGTGTGCTAAACAAGTGTTTGGGCTTCAGAAATATACCTGGCCCTTCCTCAAAYTRTTGCTWTGTCCTTCTTCTTCTTCTTGGTGCCCTTTYCTCAGTCTCWRAYCTCTCACTGTCCTCTCTYCTCCTCTTTGAACTTCTRGTTTCCATTCTGGTCATTCTCTTCCTCCTTGGCACTTTCTTTTTCAAACTAGCCCCTGTATCAACCTCCTCTCTTTCTTGCACCATAGATGGGCTGCTATGCACAGGACTATGGTGGGCAGAATGTGCACCCTCATAGTAGTCATGAGTCCCAGAGTGTAAAGGGCTAGTGGGTTGGTTTGGGCTAGGCATGAATGGTTGAGTGGAATGGGGTGATGGTGGTGGTGTTTGAGTGACATGTGTGTTTTGAGGGTCAGAGGGGTCTTCATTGTGTTCAAAGGGTGTAAGGCTTGGATTAGTGGATGATAGGCCTAAGACAAAGTCTAGTTCTTGGATGGATACAGTTTGTGGCAAAGGGATAGGTTCAGTGGGTGTGGAAGGTGTGGTTGTGGGATGGTTTGGTGAGGGTAGAGGGCTGGTAGTGGCTGTTTCCATATGGGCTGGGTTGTGAACTGTTTCAACAGGGGCTGTTTCAACATGGGTTGTTCTAGATGTGGATGCATGGTTAAACAGTGTAGGTTCCACAGTGGATGATGAAACAGGAATGGTGGTGAACTGTGGTGAGTTCAAGAAATTGAATTCAATGGGCATGTTTCTAAAGAAAGTAGGTACATGGGTGGTGGTAACAGGTGGTTGGGCAGGGGCTGCATTACACTCTGGTTCCCTCCTAATCATCCTGTTCATGGCTGCCAAAGCAGCACTAACACAGTGCTTAAGGGATGAACTTCCCTTCTTAGGTGCTTGTGCAGCCATAGATGACTGAGTGTGGACCATGGATATGGTAGGTGCACATCTTGCTGATTTTAAGCCCAATACTTTATTAGAGGCAGCAATAGCCTCATCCACATATTTTCTTAACATAAATCCCACACTGGCTTGAGGATAAACAGGAAAGCTAGACAATAAATCTCTAGTTAAAGGTCTAGTGATTTTCAAACCTGCTTGCAGTCTTTCTGTGATGTTGGGAGGTATGCTCTGAGTGTTCATTTCAGTTGCAGCATCTGCCAAAGTGTCCAAGGAAGCATGATCTGCTTGTGCTGGTCTGGATGTACTGGTTTTAGCAACAGGACTCTCAGGTAGTGAATCACTCTCATCAGATACATTGAACACAGTCCCCTTTGGTTGCTTCACTGGTTTGAAATTGATCAGACCCTTGGCTCTGCTTCTGGTCATTCTGGGGCCGAATTGGTATTGTGGAAAAGGTTGTGGTTCAGGCTTAATAATCACATGAGCTTGAGTTTGGGGTTGAGTGAATGATTGGGGTATGTTTTTAGCGAAAGGGACCTGCCTTAAAGGAATGGCATCTATGGGCTCCTCTCACTAGCACTGGTTTGTTCATGGTTATTCACAGGGGGCATAGAATCTGCTTCCCCTTCTCTCCTTCTTGCTCGATTTTTGATAATTGCCATTCGAATGAAACAGGGGGTTGGTAGTGAACAGTGGCTTGAGACTCACTCGAATGGTGTATGAACAGTGGTTAGGAGTTCTTAAAGCCTCTAATCTTCTTCTCGAAGATTTGGTTTCACAAATTTCAAAACTTCCCTTCGTTTGATTGACAGTTTATCGATCGATGAGTATGAGTAGTCAGAAACCGTACCTTGCGCGGTAATGCCAGTTCCTAGGAAGTCCTTTCCTTCTTGAGAATGCTTATTTGATGAGCTATGCCTGACTGTTCCTGGTATGTTGGAGAAGAGAGTACGATGATGGTGCTAGTGAGTTGAGAGCTTGGAGATGAAAGGACAGTCTCTGGTCGCGGTCTGGTACAAATGCGCGGGATCCTTGACAGTCCGTACCAACATGCTTCGAATTTTTGGGCTTCATCTTCGCGTGGACTGCTGATTTGGGTTGTACCAGGTAAATCTTCCAACATTGGCTTTCCAGACACTAATTTCACTTGGGCTTCCTGCTTCGTGGCCTCTTTAAACATGGTATTAACTATGGGCTTCCCTTCACTTGGCCTGATTGAGAAACAAAAACAAAAATGGCCAACAAAATGAGGCTAGGTTTATGAAGGGATTGGGCCGGCTGGCCCAAAGACAATTAAAGCAAGATCCACATATTATGAGATAAATAGATAGAATGAAAAGGAACAAAATAAAATTTAAAAACTAAAAAGAAAATAAAATGAGAATAACAACTTATAGATACATATATATATATATATATATACATATATATATATATATATATAGTAAAATAGATAATTATTCTATAAAATGAAGAGAAATAAAATAAGAGCTTAACCTAAAAAAAATAACAACATATATATAAATACTAAATATTCACAATGAATTATTATTTTAGAAAGATAACCTCAATAGGTTGTGTAACATTTATGGACTCAAAGAAATGTTTTATTCTTTGTCCATTCACCTTGAAAGTGGTACCCCTCTCCGGATCTATCAGGTCAATGACTCCGTAGGGGTATACCTTGGCAATAACAAAAGGTCTGGTCCATCGGGAATTCAGCTTTCCCGGAAATAATTTTAACCTTGAATTGAACAATAGGACTTTTTGGCCTTCTATGAACTCCTTTGGAAGAATCTTTTTATCATGTCATTTCTTGGTATTTTCTTTGTATAGCTTAGCATTTTCATAGGAAAAATTCTTATGTTCTTCCAGTTCACAAAGCTGCAAAGTCCTTTTTCTTCCGGCCTCATCTAAACTCATGTTGAGTTCCTTAATGGCCCAATAGGCCTTGTGCTCTAATTCCACAGGTAAATGACAAGCTTTTCCAAAGACCAATTTATAGGGAGACATACCAATAGGGGTTTTGTAAGCAGTCCGATAGGCCCACAATGCATCGTCTAACTTAGAGGCCCAATCCTTTCTATGTGGTTTAACTACCTTGGCCAAAATCCCTTTTATCTCCCTATTTGACAATTCAGCTAATCCGTTAGTCTGAGGATGGTAGGCAGTTGCTACCCTATGCTTGATGTTATACTTGTCAAGGACTTCTTCTAACATGTTGTTTATGAAGTGAGTGCCTTCATCACTAATTAAGGCACGAGGTGTACCAAATCTAGTGAATATGTGCTTTTGTAAAAAYTTCACAACTGTTTTAGCATCATTGGAATGGCAAGCCATGGCTTCCACCCATTTGGACACATAGTCCACANTCAAGGACTTCTTCTAACATGTTGTTTATGAAGTGAGTGCCTTCATCACTAATTAAGGCACGAGGTGTACCAAATCTAGTGAATATGTGCTTTTGTAAAAAYTTCACAACTGTTTTAGCATCATTGGAATGGCAAGCCATGGCTTCCACCCATTTGGACACATAGTCCACARCTACCAATATGTAGGCACAATTATTGGACACAGGAAAAGGTCCCATGAAGTCTATACCCCAAACATCAAATAATTATATTTCTAGAATTCCGTTTAAAGGCATTTCATTTCTTCTAGAGATATTTCCACTCCTCTGACACTCATTGCAACTTTTTACAAAGTTTTGAGCATCATTGTGCAAAGTAGGCCAGTAGAATCCTGATTGCAAAATCTTGGACGCTGTCCTACTTTCTCCAAAATGTCCTCCACATGGTCCTGCATGGCAGTGCTGTAGAACTGATGGTACTTCTTCTTTTGGGATGCATCTTCTAATCACCTGATCTGCACAAATTTTAAACAAGGGTCATCCCATAAATATTTCTTTGAATCATAGATGAGCTTCTTTCTTTGATACTTATTGAATTCCTTGGGAATAATCYCACAAGCTAAATAATTAACAAGATCAGCAAACCAAGGCAGAGTAGTATGATTAAGAACCAAAATTCTTTCATCAGGAAATACTTCACAGATGTCACTACTTTGAACTGGTTTGTCTTATTTTTCCAATCTCGACAGATGGTCGGCCACTTGATTGTCCACCCCTTTTCTATCAATGATTTCCAAATCAAACTTTTGCAAAAGCAAGACCCACCTTATTAACCTTGGCTTTGCATCTTTTTTAGAAATAAGATACTTGATGGCAGCATGATCAGTATGAACAATCACTTTGGTTCCCATCAAGTATGATCTGAATTTTTCAAAAGCAAAAACCACGGCTAATAATTCCTTTTCAGTAGTGGTGTAATTGATTTGAGCATCATTAAGAGTTTTGCTTGCATAATAAACATGATGAAAAATCTTTTCTTTCTTTTGACCTAAAACTGCTCCAACTGCCCAGTCACTAGCATCAGTCATTATTTCAAAGGATTTGGACCAATCAGGTGTTATTACCACAGGAGCAGTGACCAATGCTTCTTTTAAAATGTTGAAAGCTTTTCTACAATCTTCATTAAAATTGAAAACATGGTCATG
>NC_037544.1:7493122-7494524 GCF_001531365.2 Cynara cardunculus var. scolymus
TCCGCCTGCAGTAGCATCGAGCATTTGTCTAGCAACGATATTTAAACCGTTGTAAAATGTCTCTAGCTATATACAGTATGGAAGGCCATGGTGAGGGCATTTTCTCAACAGCTCTTTATACCTTTCCCATGCATCAGGAACTGCTTCATCATCCAGTTGTCTAAAAGTACAGATTTCATTTCTGGATTTGGCATTCCTCGTGGGTGGAAAATACTTTTTCAAAAACTGTTTTGCCATTTCATTTCATGTAGTCACAGAGTCTGGTTGCAAAAAATTGTACCATGCTCTTGCTCGATCCCTTAGCAAAAATGGAAAAAGTTTTAGTCTCAGAGCATCATCTGAAACATCAGGGATGAGAAAAGAGTCTGTGATTTCCATGAAAGAACGCATATGAGAATGAGGATCTTCAGAAGATAAACCAGCGTACTGGCCGTTTGTTTGAAGCATTTGAAACATCAGTGGTTTAAGTGAAAAATGGGTGGCACCACTGGTTGCTTTACGTATCCCTGTGTGCAGTTGAGTTAAATTAGGAATAGCGTACTCCATAATACCACCATTTTTAGCATTTGCAAGACGAAAGATGTTTTGAGCCTCATCCTCATATGGAATATTTGGTTCATTTCTAAAAATACCTTCTCCGTCAATAGTCACATTTTCAGCCATCGTTTCAGAGTTTAAAGCTCGAAGAGCTCTTTGCACTCTTCTTCGTTGTCTAAAAGTTTGTTCAATATCCGGATCAAGTGGAAAAAATTTACCGTGCAACAGCCTTGGCATGCACGGTGCGTTCCCAAGAAGATGGTAGAAAAACTAACTTTTATAAACTTTACTTAGAAAGAAAAAACTTCAGCGTACTATCCCCGGCAGCGGCGCCAAAAACTTCCTCGTCGGTTTATTCAACCTTAGATTCCAACACAAAAATAGAACTCGACGCAAGTATACACCTCGAACTACTGTCGTCTCGTAACAAGTAATAATGGTAAAAAGTACCAGATATCGTTCCCACAGAGATAGCTTGTAAAGTTATTTCAAAAGTCCAGTTTATAAAAACTAGTTTCAGATGGCGAATCGAGGGATTTGATTTATCTAAAAATGGGTGAGATTTGATTAACAACTAAGAAAAATATCAATCTTAAAAAGAAGCACAGGGTGCAACAGTTGATTAAGACATTAAACAAATGATTCAGTAAAAAGGTGACATAGCATTCCTGTAATAATTATCTAAAATCAATAAATGATTTTATATAAGTATAACAGTATCAACTATCGGGTCAGATGGCCTCCCAAGAGCACACAGCGGTCAACATGCTATCGATACGATATCATTTATGTTAGACGTCGTGAATCCTAACACAACACAGTGTTACCATCCTACACCGTAGGAGTATAGCGTTTGTCAGACACT
>NC_037544.1:7494848-7500405 GCF_001531365.2 Cynara cardunculus var. scolymus
GAGACGGAAAAATAAATTGCAGAAAGTAAATTACATAAATTAAATTACAGGAAATGGAAATACTGTAAATTAAATGACGGAAATGTAAATTGCAGTAAAGTAAAGACTGAAATGTAAAGACTGAAATATAAATACTGAAATATAAAGACTGAAATATAAATACTGAAATATAAATACTGAAATGTAAATTATTAATTACTAAATAATATTAATTATATTAATCTAATAATAATAATAATGAAAAAGAGTACATGATGAGATGACAAGTTGTACTTTGATGGGATGAGGAGAAGACATGTGAAAGCTTTGGGAAGTGGGTTTGACTTTTGAAGGAAGCTTGCAAGTCAAGTAACGAAACTTGCACAACAAGTTTCGTTACAAAGACCAAAAGGTTACTTACAAAATCGTAAAACAGGTTATTTAGACTACGTAAATTAGCCGTGAGCTACAAAGGACGAGATCCGATGTAAAGCAACAACGATCGACTAATTCGTAACTTGAAATAAAAGTAAGAAAACGTAACGTAACTTGGAACAGAAAGAAGATGAAGATTAAATACGAGTACTTAAATTAAACCTTGAAAATGAAGTCACAACTTACAAAAATCGGTTCTTGAAAAGTCAAACAATAAGAACCGAAAGCTTAGAACCGAACGCARTATTYTTGAGAGCAACTTACAAAAGATTATCAATAAATCTCYCAAAGTATGTAAWATTATCAAAAAGGTAAGTTAAAACAAAGCATAAGGCTTGTTTATATAGGCCAAGGGAGGTCCCAAAGTGGGTGCCAACTAATAAGACAAAAAGCCTCTTCAAACTGGGCTTTGACCAAGCCCAAGGCTGTTGACCACGCCTCCTCTATGGACTAGCCCATTTATCCACGGCTCAAGCAGATTTCCAGCTCTCGGACAGGTCCTATAGGACCTTGCCACTCCTGGTCCTGTAGGAGTGCTGCAGGACTGGGCCCAAAAATGATCAAAAACTTGCAAAAACATGGAATTAACATTAGATATACTATATTACTACCAATATATGAAAAATGCATAAAAAGACTCAATTAGGACACTAATGGGCAAATAAAACAAAGGAAAATGGTTAAGAAAATGATGTAATAAGGTTAATAAATTAACACTTATCAGTCACCATTTACATTAAATTTCTTATGAAATTAACAGAAATTAATTACAAAAATAACTTTTATTAAAATATTTTTATGGAAAAAAAAATTATGCAACTTTAWTTGGTCAAAGTAATTGGTAAAACTTTGGAAGTTTCGTAGTTATCTCCATGAAAGTTCCATTAAAACAATGTCGACTTAGGGATTGTTTACCTAAATGCTTACTTGGTAATTGTTTATCGTTAGGAGTCAACACATTATTTTACTGGATACATCAAAACATATCCCATGTAACAATTTACGTGGTAAACGTTTACCCGGATAAGAGGCGTCACCTTCACTTACCGGGTAAGACTCTTCATCCTTATCATTGTTCTTACCGGATAAGATTCTTGGTCCTTGTCATGTTCATCCGATAAGAAGAATTACCTGGTAAGTACTTACCGGGTATTAGTAAACGGCCCCTTACTCTAAGATTTCTTGAACCCAAATCATCCAAATAATAGTTTAATATAAACTTAAATAAAAAAATTAGCTATAAAAAATATGGAACAACTTATAATTCTTTTAAAACATACTAAAATGCTTACAATATTTATAATTGTTTTACTAAAAATCGCATCATTATCTAAATATCATCATATCCTTTAAACGATAACACACTTATGTCACAACATTAAAAACCTTTTTGAAAGTCTCGGCCCATTCATATTTTCCACTTACTTTGAAACTTTCAAAAAGCATTCTAAATGATATCATAGTAGAAATACTACCTCAAATTTCATAATAGAAAATACCCACCAGAACTTAAATCCCTACAAACATTAATATATGTAAATCGAGGCGTTGCTCTGATTCCTCATAAAACTGGGTATCTGGTCAGGGATGGATCTGGATTTTTTTTCAAACTGTGACACCTTTTGACTATAAGATTCAAATATAGGAAAACATTTTCAAAATGTGACACCATTTGACTATAGGTAACAAGTATAGGGAAATGTTTTCAAACGATGACACTATTTGACTAAAAAAAATGATATTAACATGATTCAAACTCGGTTTTTAGGTGGAATAAGAGTCTTGCAAACCAACTCTATTAAAGAAAACTTGTTCTCATTGTAGTTTCGAAATACATGTCGTGACACAAAACAAATTAATATGACTGCACCTTTCACAAACCTAAAGTTTTATACCTTTCGACAGAGAAACAATACGGTGGCACGTGCCACTGTTGACACCACTGTAGGTCCGTCCATATACCCAAACAAGGAATGTCCAGTCGTATAAAGCCAGGGCCGGGTAAAGCATTTCCCAATCCATCCTTGTATATATTTAATATATACTAGTGCTCGGCACCGTGCGTTGCACGGTAATCATAACACATGTCAAATAATAAACAAACAATTATGAACCACATCAATATCCCTATACTTCAAAATGGAAAATACTAAATTTTCATAGTGCATTCGTAACCCTTCCAATATTTCAAGGCATCTCTTCTCGTTGCATATACTTAACTGTTTTGCAGTAATTTCTTTTCTCAATAATATGGATTAAGATTCAAGTCAAATTCAACCACAATTCATAATTTGAAAATATTAAATTCTAATTTGTCACATCAATATCTTATAGCATTATATATTAATTTATTCAACTTTTAATATAGATTTTTTTTTGTAAAAAGAAAATTAACCAAAAATTCTATGTTAAGAAGGTCAGCCAAATAAGTTAAGCACCATGAGTTTAGAGAATTGTTCTTTTTCGTTTGGGATTGGCGACTTACCCATTCAGTGACTTTGGCACTGGACGTACCCGTTAAATAGAACATGAAACCGTAAGCTCCCAAGTGGAAACTACCAAGCTGGAGTACGGTAGGGGCAGAGGGAATTTCCGGTGCCAATTTAAGTTAAGTATAAATTTTTATCCTCTCGTACTAGGGAAAGGTCCTCTCAATGCTCTAACGCCCACACGGATTTTTTTAGAAATTGGATGCAGTTACTAATTCATGATCTGGCATGTACAGAATGAAAACTTCATTCTCGATTCTACGAGAATTTTTATGAAAGCCTTTCATTTGCTTCTCTTCGAGGGAAGTTCATATTCAAGCAAGTTTCAATAATACCAGTGGAATATTTATGCTCAAAATCCCGATAGTTGGATCTACATTGGATCTCACCTGAATCGGTCCTTCCCGGTCCTCTCGTACTAGGGAAAGGTCCTCTCACGTTCAAAAATGGATAGATCCAATGACTTGTGATAAATCCATATTTCTTAATTAATTTAGGGGATTCCCTCCCGAGCGCGTCTATCATATTTTTTCACAGCCCCAATAGTAGAGAATCTCCTAATTGTTTTTATTGAGTGGTCTTTAACCCCCCTTTTGTCTCGTTTAAAATCTATTTGTATTCACCTCCTTTTCAGGGAGAGCTAATGCTTGAATTGTTTGAATTTTTATGTAAAAGATTTATAGACGGTGCAAAGTAGGTGCTCTATTCAGCAATACAGGATGGTCATCCAGAATTTTCTGGCGAATTGAAAGCTAAGCAATGGTAATTCTAAAGATTCCCCGAAGTAAACATTTTGGTAGGTCAAGAATTGGGGCCTCGCAATCACTATTTTATTAAAAATATACGATTCAAGTAGTCAAGTTGAGAAAGAGATGGTTTCAGGCAAATTTAAAATTGTTCGAATTGTAACTGGACATTGAACCCATTTCATATGATGGGAGTTGCCGGTTATTTTTTGCTCTTGTCTTCGAATTTCATTAACTGGGCACCTAAATCGGACCGAACCCTTGTCAGGCTATTGTTCTCTTCATGAAGGAGTCAGACGCTTCTTCTATTCTTTTCCCTGGCGCAGCTGGGCCATCCTGGACTTGAACCAGTCCTCTTCAAGGTATAATATTGAGAATGCTCATTGAATGTTCAAGCGAGTCAACCTTATGAATTGCCACAGAGACATCTCAATCTTCCTTTATATATCTATCATTCAGTGTCAATCTTTTTCTCTACCTATCAATATGGGATAGACAAAACTCAATCACAATTCAAGATTAAAGAATACTGAATCTTAGGGTGTCACATTGATAGTTGTGGTTCTTACTTCTAAATATAGAAAGAATAAAGATTATATATATAATTAATTTTTAATATTGATTAAACATTCTTGCAAAAAGAGAGTTGCACAAAATGAACCAACCCTATGTGTTCGGAGGGCCGGCCAAAATGCTCTAACCACATGTGTTAAGAGAATCAACCAAGAGTAACCAACCTCATGAGTTGTCACAAAAGGCATCTCGACCTCATTTTACATATCCAACATTTTTGTCAATCTTTCAACTCTCAATCAGTGTGGGATATATAAAACTCAATCACAATTCAAGATTGAAGAATATTCAATTATTAGGGTGCCGCATCAACGGTTCCGCTTCTTACTTTCAAAAACATATTAAAATTATCTCTTCAATTAATATTTAGTATAGATTAATTTTTTCATAATAAAAGGGTTGGCCAAAATGAGTAAACCGCATATGTTTAGAAGTTCAGTGAAAATGATCCAACCACGTGAGTTTAGACAATTGCTCCAAACATTTAAAGATACATATGACTTATATAGCCAAATGAACCTTTTAATTTTCAAATGGACCTCATATTTCTCTTATATACTCATTTTCTTCATTGACGTATCAATTTTTAATCAATGTGGATACCCAAAATCTAACCACAATGCAAGAAATTTAAAATATTTGGTTTTAATAATGTCATCTTATTATTTTATAGCTTTTTTTGTATTAATATATTGATTTTTTTTATATAGACAATTTTTTTTTTGCAAATAGAGGGTTCGTCAAAATGAACAAACCCCATGAGTTTAGAGGGTTAACCAACGTGAACCAGTTATATGAGTTTATAGTATTAGCCAAAGAACCAACCCCGTGAATTAAGATAAAGACACATCAACCTCTTCTTATATACCTACCATCAATTGTTGATCTTTCATCTCTCCATCAATGTGGGATACACAAACTCAACCTCAATGCAAGAAATATATAATACTCAATTCTTAGGGTGACACATCATTTCTTGTGAATCTTACTTATATAGAGAGAGAGCCTTATATATATATATATATATATATATATATATATATATATTTTTTCTTTTATAAATATAACTTTTTTTGCAAAAAAAAGGGTTGACCAAAACAAACCAACCCCATGAGTTTGGAGAGTTAGCCAACATAAGCTAACGATATGAGTTTATAGGACTAGTTGTGTACCCGTGCAATGCGGCGGGAGCCATGAATTTTAACGATTTTGAAGTTCCACTGGTTTTATAAGATAAGATTTAACGATGATATAAGTTACACTTGGTCTTTACATATTAATACAATTTGAATAAATAAGAGTTATGGTTCCAATTACAGACTATCGATGAAAAAA
>NC_037544.1:7502004-7555962 GCF_001531365.2 Cynara cardunculus var. scolymus
GTCTGAAATGGTCAATGTCTGACCGAATCAGACTTCAGATGTAATTAAGAGGCTTTTTTTGAAAAACAAACAGCCCCTGAGTGTATGTGAGAGGGTGAGTGTATGTGAGGAGAGGAGGGGGTGAAAAAGTGACTAAAAGGTAGTATAAAGGGTATCTTGGTCATTTAGAATTTTAAGACTTTAAGACTTTTGTTAAATTTGCTTAATAAGATAGTATAGATATAGATTATCCAAGAGAATCAAACCCCATGAGTTAAAACAAAGATACATCAACCTCATCTCATATACCTACCATCAATTGTCAATCTTTCATCCTTCAATCAATGTGGGATACACAAAACTCAATCTCTATGCAAGAAATATAGAATACTCAATTCTTAAGGTGTCACATCATTTCTTGTGGATCTTATTTTTATATATAAAGAAGATTGATACATATACATACACACCCCCCATATATATATATATATTGATGATTGTAAACATAATTTATTTTTATATAATAAGATTTGTTTTGCAAAAGAGAGTCACGAAAGTAAGTTAACTTTATGAGTTAAACCTTTTGAGTTGATTCAATGAATTTCATCTTTTTTCTTATACACATCTCTTTATTCCAATCTTTAATCTTTCATCAAAGTGGTATATCTCAAACTCAGCTACAATTCACCAACATTTTAATACTTAATTCTCATGATGCATCTAATTACCTCTTGGTTCTTCTTTATATATATATATATATATATATATATATATACATACATATATATATATATAATAAGATTTGTTTTGAAAAAATAGGGTAATTCCAAAAATATTATATGAATCGTTATTTTTGGACCGCTATACCACCGCTATAACTAGGGGTGCTCATGGGTTGGGTTGATCGGTTTGAAGGCATTTTAACAACTCAACCCAATGTTGGCGTTTTGAAAATTTTCAACCCAACCCAACCCGTTCGGGTTGATCGGGTTGTGTTTAAACAATGTAAAATCACATAAAAATAAAGGAAACCTTCCTTTGAAATACGACCGACCATTCAAAATAATATGCATTGTAGATTTCATATAACTCGTTAAGGAACTCTTCCACCTTCACAGTAATCTTGGCAACAGTTTGACTATCATAAAGGCACTCAAAAATAAACTTCAAATATTTCATCTTATACCTTGGATCGAGTATAACAGAAAAAGCAACATCGGATTGATGTTATCTGGATCCCCCCAGTATTTCTCAAACTTAGTCTTCATCTTCTTGGCCATGGTATACAATATAGAATCATTACTTTCACACAAAGAATTCAAGTGCATATGGATCTCACAAATGTCATGATAGAAGTTGTTAGAAGTTACATGCAAAGTGGCACTAAATTTTAAAGTAACTTCATAAAAAGTGGAGAGAAATTTAACATAAGCCGAAAAACACTTCCAATCATTACTCTTAGGTGGTCCAACTCTCTTTTTCCCATTCTCATTCTCTAGAAAGTGACTCAAGTACTTATGGTCTTCGTCCTCATAACTTGCAAAAGCTTTTTCAAAATTAAGTACCACGTCTAACATCATAAAAGTTGAGTTCCATATTGTAGTGCGTCTAAGACCAAGCCACCTTTGTACGTAATCTTTTCCCTTTCAACACAATCATTGAACTTTTGTAACCTTGGAGAAGATGATCGGATGTATCTTACACTATTACGAATGGTAGCGATTGAAGCATGCAACTCCTTCAACCCATCACCGACAATTAAATTTAGTATATGAGCACCACATCTGAAATGGATGAACTTACCATTAAGAACCGAGCCTTTCCATGCATTAATCCTTTTCTTTACATAACCAACAGCCACATCATTGGCAGATGCATTATCAACATTTATACTAAGAACCTTTTCTAATCCCCAACCAAACAAACAAGTCTTTATAACCTTACCAATTGTCTCGCCCTTGTGATTTTCAATTTGACAAAAAATTATGATTTTTGTATGCAAATGGCAATCACTATCAATATAATGTGCGGTTAGGCACATGTAAGCCATTTGAGTACAAGAAGTCCAACAATCAGTGGTTAAACATACTCTTTGTCCACCCTTAGTTAACTATTTCTTCAACTTAACATGCTCCTCACAAAACAGCTTCAATATATCCCTATTAACAGTCATTCTACCAGGGACATCAAACTTTGGTTGCAAGCTTTGAAGAACTCTCTAAACCCTTCACCGTCAACGACACTAAAAGGTTGTTCATCTTTCACTACAACCCTAGACAAGGCATTGCAGCATTTTTCTTTATTAATAGTCACGACCAACAAATTTCCCACACCATCACACCGGCTTGAAAACTAAGTACTTTTTATTTTTTATCGGTTTCCCTACCCGGATATTTCTTGCATTGTTTTCTTAAGTGTGTCCACAAACTAGTTGTGCCAATTTTCTTACTGTCACAAGCACAATTTTTCCCACAATAGTTGCAAACACACCTAGGATCATTAGGATTTCCACCATCTACTTTTGCAAAGTGAGCCCAAACATCAGATACTCTACCACCCGACCTTTTTTTATCGATGTTTGGTTCTTCTTTGATCTCTTTATCAATACATATCGGGGTTGGGGTAGCATTAGCATCCATTGAAACTGTAAGGATTAAGAATAAATCGAAAATCTTTCATTACTGATTTACAGTGAAACTAAAAGTGCAAAACAGTAAGTTCAAATAGTAAAATGGAACAAATTTTCATTACTGATTTATAGTGAAACTAAAAGTACAAATTTCGATTTACAGTGAAACTAAAAATTCAAAACAGTGAAACTAAAAGTGCAAAACAGTAACATAGGTAGGGAGAAATTGAAAACCTGTGAATCGAGGCTATGAATCGAAGCTGTAACCTCTAAGTAAGTTCAAAACAGTGAAACTGTGTAAAACTATAAATCGAATCGAATTGAAGTGAAACGAATCGAATCGAAGTTGTAAGACTGTAAATCAAAGTGATAGGAAAAATACTATTGTGTCGAAAAATACTACTGCATCGAATCGAATCGAAGTGATAGGAAACCAATCGAAGCTGTAAAAATGTATATCGAAGGTTGTGTTACCTTACCTGTGTAAATCGAACCTTAAAGCTGTAAAACTGTAAATCGAAGTTGTGTAAAACTGTAAATCGATGGCTGTGTTACCTTACCTGTGTAAATCGAAGGCTCAAGTCAAGGTTGTCTGTGTATCGAAGCTTCTATGTGCATGCGTTCAGCCGTTCAGGTTCAGGCATTCACTGCGAGTGCGGGTTTAGGTTCACGTTCACTGCGAGTGCGAGTTTAGGACCTAGGTTCACAATGAAAGAAAACATGATATATATGCCATTTTGAATCAATTGGGTAATCGAGTTGTCAGGTTGGGTCGGGTTCTTTTGGGTCTGACCCAATTCCGACCTAATAGAATCGGGTTGGCTAATTTTTTGATCAATCATGCATCAGGTTACCTCGGGTTGGGGTTTTTTTAGAATTTTTTGGGTTGGGTTGATCGGGTTTTTAAACACCCCTCGCTATAACTATTATTTCAAATATCGGTCTCGACCGCAAATTTGTATTTTCACCGCTATAACAACATAGGTTTAAACTACATAACACTCTTTACTTAAGGATGTTTAGATGTTTAAAAATATGATACACATATAGTATTAAGTTTTCCTAAATGTTAAGACAAATTAAACATCTTTATATGGTCGTATACAATTAGTTTGAGCACAACTATTATTATATGCAAGTTTCTAAAGTTCAATTTAACTTGATATTACATTCTGATGTTATATAATCAAAAGATATGCATTACAAAAAATAAATTATCATTCAATAATAATAACAAAAATTGGCTTAGGTATGAGATGTCCAGCTTAGCTGGGTTCCAAACCCTTTAAAAAATAGTATGTTTCATCTGTAGTTTTTTAATAGTGGAGACATTATTTTATCTTCTCGCTTAGGGCTTGAGAAACGCCTAGACCCACCCTGCCCTACCAGTTTTCCATGGGAGAACAAAGTATATCAAGATAAGATTTCATTACGTCCGATATCTTACCAAGGAACGGGATTTGATCATTATCTTTTGTGGAACAATGGAGCAAGTTATAGATATTATGAATAAACCCCTGAAGTTGGATGTGTTTTTGAAGCTTGGATTTCAAAATAAAGTGGTCGAGCATTAGGTTCCTCTCATTGTTACAATATTTGGTTTTAACAAAGCTAACATCCGAAAGGATGAGAAGCTTGGATTTCAAAATAGTAAATCAAGAAGCGGTTAGACCCTTGGTCAATATCTCAGTAATCTGTAACGCAGTTTTAACATTACGAATAACAAGTCGTTTGGACAAAATCTTATCGCAAATTAAGTGTAGATCAATCTCAATATGTTTTGTCCTTTGATGGAAGATCGAGTTCATAGCAAAATAGGTTGCTCCAATATCATTGCGCCACAAGGTAGGAGCACATCTAAAATCTAACTGTAATTCTTGGATTAAAGATAAATGCCAACGAACTCGACAAAAACATGAGCTATGGCACGATATTCTGCCTTAGTACTAGAATGCACCACAATATGCTATTTCTTCGAACTTCAACTGACTAAATTGGGCCCAAGAATATACAATATCCACTGATATAACATCTATCATCAGGACAATCTTCACAGTCTGCATCAGCATATGTATGAATAACAGTGAATGGAGATTTTTGAATCAGTAAACCATAAGTGTGAGTAAGTAGCGGAGCATACGCTTTACAACAATCCAATGTCTGCCAGTTAGGTAATGTAAAATTTGAGAAACTTTACTAACAACATAGGCAATTTTTAGACATGTAAGAACAAGATACATAGAGCCCCAACAGTATTGCGATATATTGATGAATCAAATAATGGCACACCATAAAATTGGACAATTGACGGCCAGGTGAAACTAGAGACGATAGAGGCTGGCATTTACTTGACTCAGTCCGGTGTAAAAGATCTAGAAGATATCGTTGTTGAGATATAAAGTCTCGTTTCCGAAGAAGTAACCTATACACCCAAAAAATAACTCAGTTGACCCAAGTCTTTCAAGGAAAACTGAGAATGTAGTTTATAAACTAGATCAATAATAAATCTAGAAGAGCTGTTTGTGATAATCACACCATCAACATAAATCAAAATGTAGGCATGTGGTGGCAAATAAAGAGTACACAAATAGATTAGTACCAAATAAACATTGAGTAAAATCCAGTGTAATCAAGGCACCAGAAAGTTTGGCCAACCATGCTCGTGTCGCCTGCTTTAACCCATACAGGGCTTTCTGAAGACACACATATCCACAATCAGTAGAATAAAAAACCCATGTGGTTGACTCATATAAACTGTTTCAGTTAACTCACCATGTAAGAAAGCATTATTTAGTCCACTTGGCGTATGTCCCAACCACGAGAATAAGCAACTGATAACACCAATGGAATAGTAGTAGGCTTAGCCACATGACTAAATGTTTCAAGAAAACCTTTGACTACCAATCGAACTTTATATTGGCTTACAGGTCCATCTCCTGATTTTATACACCCAACCGTATTAGCAAATGGATGAGGTGACCTTAAAATTTGTGAGATCCGTGAGGTCCATCATGAACCACTCATTTAAGATACTTATGTTATTTATTAAATAAAAATAAAAGTTAATTTAGTCAACTCATAAATGCTTTTGATTAATTTATTCTCCCCATAAATAGAAAATTTATAACTTCCATAAATAGAAATCTACAATTTCTCAAATAGAGCATTAATTAATTGTTCACAATGTGTATCCAAGTCCTTAGACAATACTTCTAGTATTTTTTGTGGTTCTTAGAGTCGATGTGTCACATTGTGTTCACCAGATGATCACAATGTGTAAAAATATAGGTGTTCACAATGTGTATTCAAGTCCTTACAAAATGCTTTTAGGGATCTTAGGTTTTTTTGTTCTTAGTGACGTTGTGTTACATCGTGTAAAAGAAATATGTGATTACAATGTGAGAAAAATAGGTGGTCATAATGTTTAATTGAAACAATTTGATAGTGGTTTACATTGTGATACTATAGATTTTTGGTTTTGTGTTCAGTGAAGATACTTGACGGGTGCTCCAACTCGATTAACGATTTAGTTCAGAGCGTGTATCAAAGTCCTTACAAAATGTTTCTGGTGATCTGTAGTTTTTTGGTCTAATATTTTTGGTGTTCACATTATGTTCACGTGTGATCACGATGAGTTACTTGGTGATACTTGTTAGGTTACTAGGCATTCACAATGTGTTAGGTTACTTGTTAGGTTTAATTTTATTTTTTCAGATAATTTTTTTGTTAGTGAGAGGAAAGAAAAAAGAGAAGAGATGAGAGAGAAAATTTGTAAATTATCTATAATAATCTTTACTTAAAAATTTAATCTAAAATTACCAAAAATTATTAATTTCCTAAACTAATTTGCGACTTTATATTGGAACTCACAGATCTTACAAATTGTATGGTTCTTAAAAGAGAGGCTCCATATCTATATATCAAGTCTTATTTTAAGTTGAAAAGGAAATTTACAAGTCTAAGTAAGGCGAGCAGTAAAAATTTATAACGCTGGTAAAAAAAAGCTTGAGTTTATTATATTAGACTCGTTGAATAAAAAAAATCTGGTTAAGACCGATCCATGTCTGGCCCAAACCTGCAAAAAGGGTTTGAGTTTGATATATCAGAATCATTAAACAAAAATATGGTTTAGGACCAATCCTTTAACACATCAAAACTTGGAAAAAAAACGACTAATTTTTTTATGACACGTTAAATAAGGAATAAATTTCTTTTTATATGTCAACACTTGATATCTATGATGGCAATCTAAGATTTAACGTCAACAATTTATGAACCGAACCTTACATAAAGTCTAGGTTAGAGACGAGTGTTACTAAAACTTAATAACAAGCAATATCTCCAAAATACAGAAGATGCCCCCGAATAGCTCTCGTGCCTCTAACTAGCATTCAACGCTCCACAATGTCACTGGTACTATTCCCCGACAAGGACTTGATGCATATGCCGACAAGGAAAAATGTTGGGCTTAACGTCTAGTGAGTTCAAACAGTTTTCATCTTTAATACAAACGCTAAAATTGAGAGAATGGTATTTAAATGACAATTTCCTAAATGAAATGTATTTAATATAAAAGCAACATCTTTTCTTAAACCCATCATTTTCGTGATAAAAACTTGGTGGTTGAAGCACCCGGTTTAATATAAAAACCAAAACCCGATACTCACACAAAATGTGTATAAGGCTTGGTATTCAAATCCCGAAATCATGGATAAAATTCAAGTATTCCAAAACAACAAATATGAATAGTATACGACATCCAGAATGTCAAATCATTGGTACATTATGTACCAAAAAACGACACCAAAAACATGGATAAACCAAGACACATCTTTCGATGACCGAAAAGACCTGATTCCACTATATGTGACCGTTGTGCCAATCAGGCCACCCGTGTCGACCGCCATGCTAATCAGGCTCTTATACAGCTGATATTGCGGTCGTGCCATATGTGCTACAACCGTGCTTCAATCATTTTACAACTGTGCCCCGACCATTTTGTGACCCAAAGACGGGGCGATTTTTCATGCGGTTTCACCCACAGGAAGCCGTCCAGACTGTCAAAAACCGAAACTCCCAAATCTAACATTCTTTTAGACCATAAAACCCAACGGGGTTAACGAAAGAGCTTAATATTTCTAATTTGACAATTGAATAATTCAATAAATCCCAAAATTTATATTTTAATAATAACAACGAAATTACAAATGCTACACAAATCCATTAGAATCGAGATTAAACCGGATTATGAAATTGGTTTAAGTTAAATTTTTTGAAAATTTTTAAGTGACTTTCATGTTTATCAATTATGATTTTAGTTCACTCTATATATTCTCCACATGAGTTTTTGAAAATAAGTTTTTAAATTTATAATTTTAAGTTTTACCATTAATAAATAAACATTTATTGTTTTTATTATTAATCTGGATATCCAACCCGCTATGCGAGCCGACTTATCCCAGGACGACCACCTGCTTTGTAGATAGCTCGGAGTCACCACATTTGAACCTCCGTGGCTACAAGGGGATTTCTTTTCCTCCTTGGATTTGAACCCGAGACCTCCGGGTACTTTTGACCTTTGGAGCCAAGCTCAAACCAATCAGGCACCACCTTTATGGTTTAAACATTTATTGTTATGAACAAACTATTTGATTGCTATTTAAATAATCCAAAATTAGTAAATATTAGTTGTTTGGCTAAAAGTATACTAGAACGAAACTGTTTTCGTGAAGACCCTCAGCTTGCAAAACAACCCAAGAGAGCGTGTGCAAAGCAGCAGGGATAAATGTATGGGAAATAGGTTAAAAACAAATGTCAAGAAACATAGTTACCAGTTTCAAGACATATTATCCTTTTGTTGTGCTCCAATTTGTATAACAAATCATACATCCTACGAATTTTTCAGCCTAGATTAAATACTTTCTACTATGATAAGTGAGCACCAATGCAATGATGTTCGACTTACTTGGTAGACGCTGAACGAAAGTGAGCATGGAACAGATAGGAGCCGCTTTTGGATGCTCAGAACTAAGGTTTTGAATTCAACGTCAATGGCCGTTGGCGTGCAAGATAAGGAACTTCGACCACTGTCCCAGAAATATTGTCTCCAACGACAACTGTGTCCCCTTTTGAAGCAGCTTTCCTCTTGATGTATCCTAGACCAAAATGGTCGTTTCCACTCTTTCCAGCCGTGTAACTTGTTAACTTTCCTACCTGCAAATGTCACAATATAATCGATGTTTTTATCGCAGAAATCATTCTACAAAAATGGTATGACACTACCCTCTAGAGCGCCCCCACCGTACTTCACCTTAGGCAGGGTAGTTAGTTCGGCCTGGTCGGGAAGAACTGGAATTACTAAAAGAAATTTTGAACTTTGTTACATAGATTGAGAAAAAAAAAATTATTCAATTATATTGAATAGGAACTGAACCAGTGTAAACCATTTCTTATGTTTTCTAAGCAACATCTTACATCATTTCTTACGTTTTCTAAGATGTCAATGTAGTGAAACCAAATATAAATCGGCACCTACTTCTTGATAAATTTCTTCTCACGATAATCAATTGTACCTAATCAAACGAGTGTCCTAAATATTCTTTTGATCAAATTCCAAACATAACATAACGGCTAAACTTTACATGCTTAGCGACAATGAATTTTAACCTTGTAGACCTTTTCCGCCAACATGAAATTGCAGTAAATGGATCTCGTAAGAATCCATTAAATGAGGTTGAAACTACCTTTATGGCTTGAAAGGGACACAAGTTACCTCCGGCATGGACCACAATGCATTGTGTTTACACAAACAAAACATATGATTCGGAACATCCACGAGGCTTACTTAGATGATGGATTCCATTGACCACCAGAATGAAACCCTTTAAACCATTCCAAGGTTACATGGGTGCATTTCTAACTTGTGTGAATTTAAAACATAAGAACCGAGAACTTATACCTTCTTTCCGTCAACTGTAATTGGAGTGCCGGGTTCCACTGGGGATGAAAGCTGAATTCCCCACAACTTCTGTTTGATGCCATCGTATGTGATTAATCTGGAAATGGTTTCTTGTCCTTTGTAACATCCTGAGGAGGGTAATTATTATAGTTAACTACTAAAAACATTTGTTAGCAAGAAAAATACAGAAATTATAGATGTACCTTTGTTCAAAGATACTGCATTCCACAGACCAGCCTCCAGAACATTAAACTCGTCTGTAAGCTCACTACCAGGTGCTGGCCTTCCTGTGGATTTGAGAATAGAAGAAAGCTTGTAAAGCTAACATCAAAAGAGAGGATTGCAAGCATATGATATTCTGAAAACTGAATAAATATCATAATATTTGTACATAACATTTTTTCTTTATGTTCTATTAGTACCATGCTGCCTTTTCTATTTCATCATTATTCTACAAACAGCTGCTTATATGATGTACAAGCTGCTTATTTCATCATTATTCTACAAACAGCTGCTTAAACATATGAGCTGCCTCAAGTTTCAGAAATATATGATGTACTTTTAAGTATTATACAATTATCAAGTTATGTAATAAGAGTGAGGATTTGACTGGACATTTATTTAGTGACTGCACGATGAAATGTGTTGCACTGTAAGTAACATGGTTACAGGTTCTAAATCTTTTGAAAGATCTTGATAGCCACATTAAGGGGTCGTTTACCCAAACACTTACCCGGTAAGCACTTACAAGTAGGAGTCAACACTCTCACTTACCTTACCGGGTATAATTCTAATACATCGAAATGGTATCATATTCAACAATTTACCCGGTAAGCACTAATCGGGTAAGAATCGTCACCCTCATGTACAGGGTAAGACTCTCGGTCCTTGTCATCGCTCTTACAGGGCAAGATTCTCGGTCCTTGCCTTGTTCATCCGGTAAGGTAAGGGACCAGGTAAGCGTTTGATAAACGGGCCCCTAAGCATTACAAAAAGCAAGTTCTAAAATATTTGGTGGTAAATTAATTAGAATTATCTTATCAATTTTGTATTTCAAAAGCTACTAGGTTTGACATCAGAAGTCAAGATGCAGTTGATTTGTTTCAAAAGGATGGAGTATTTCTTCTTGAGATGCACATTGTTATCGTGATAATATATCACATCTAGACCCCTTATATTTTAACATTACGACGAGACCCCCTATATTCTGCATGACTTTGCAGAGACCTCCAAAATTCATGCATAGGCTCCCTTAGGGATGCATAAGCCATAAGGTACTAAAATTGAACATGAGAACCGGGTGCAAGTCAGAAAACAAGCATAATATCCATGTGATTTTCTTATGACCTGACTTAAAAGGGTGTTATCATTTGTACATAGTTGAGGGGCCATTATAACATTAGTGTAATATAATATTAGGTACATCTTGTGCTTTCTTTTCCCTTTTACTGTAATTTCACAATCCAAGATTCAATACAAGATTTCATCTCCTAATCAATCAAAGGGGATTTAAATCTTTAACTGTCATGATCTAAAATCTCAACTCACTATTGGGTAGGAGTTGGGGCACCAACAAAAAAACAAACTGAATTCTTATTCTCAAGTGGAAGAACCAATATGTTTCAATTTTTGTGTTTTCTCCTTTGTTACTTCTTTTCATCTGGTGGAGAAGATTGCATTAAACATCAGCAGAGGAAGATACAAGAAGAGAGTAAAATGACAACTTAACCTTGGAGAATTCTATATGTCTCCCATGCATTGGAACCCATCGGGGTTGCACCATGACTTAAAAGAGTTTTCCATATCAATCCTGCGCCAGCTGGTGACATCAATAGTGAGAAACCTTCTTCAGAGACGACACTTCCCACTGCCACCGTTACTGGATTGCCACCAACCTGCATATAGACTATTGAGAAAATATCTCCCACGAAGAATATGCATGCGCAGATAAAGCATGAAAATAGCCATCGTCTACGTTCAGCTTGTTCACTTCTAAATAGTCACCAAAATTTTGAAGGTAGGCACAAACAAGATGTGAGTCCTAAACTTCCACCTATAAATCTACTTTCCCACCATATAAACTGAAGCATTCACCACCTAGAACATTTTCAGTTATCAATTTGTTGTTTTGACTGATGTATAGAGTAGGTGGGACCACTCGGACCTTTAAGGCGAGAAGGGATGGGAGGCGTGTCACCCCCTGCCCCCAATTCCCTCCTACCCCATGTTGCCCCGCCCCTAACCATTTACCACATATTTGCCTTGACCCCTTGTGTTTAATATTTCATGAATTTTTGACAAGTTGACATTTAAAATACATTTTGTTTAAAAAGTAAATGGAAAAAATTACTAATCAATTAAAAACAAAATAGAGAAGAAGATGGGATAACAAATGAATTTGAGCTACTCCCATATCCTTCTCGAATCTGAATAGAATTTCAACAATCACCCTCTAATGCCCCCTCTCACCCATTTTATGACACCCCATGTGGAGGAGGGGCCATGCAAAATCCTCCCATTGCTATGCTAGTGGGAGGGTCCTTGTAGCCAACTAACTTGATAAAGCCAAAATACTGGAAGTGAAAAAAGATGTAAACAAATAGACCCCTCATTGTCATAGGTAACACATAAATTGTAATCAAGAATTACCGATGACACAACATGAAAAGAGATGATTTCAAGAAATAACAATGATAATTACTCTCACAAAACTGCACAAAGAAATGACTTGCATTGTAATGCTTATGTGAGCCATAAGGTTGTCCAATAAGGTCACCAAGATTCAGATCCACCATTACCTGTTACAATGCCATTAATAGCATTATTAGAATTATTGCACCTTGAGAAGATAAAGATGCGATTATATATATAAGAAGGAATCTCAAGTTGAAGTTCATGGAAGCCTTACTTGATTGCTTTTCGGTCCAACAAGTGCAAACAAACACGTCTTCTCACTAATGTCTTGAATTTCTACCTTGTCAGCAAAAAATATGTACCTACATTCACCAAACAAGATTTTGAGGTACTTCCCTTCCACCAGAAAGAACATTCATGAATATTAAAGGTTGCTTTTCCAAATTACATATAAAAATTAAAACCCCAAACCACGGTCTGTTACAAAAAAAGACAATTTCTCTTTTACTTCTTTTTCAAGTAGCAAGAGTCAACAAGTATCTTTGACACTTCACTTAAGGCTGCTGGGACATTTAAGACTCCGTGTCCAATAAAGGTTTACTGGATTATGATTCAATAAAAGCTATCAGGATTCTATTATAAGAGTAAAGTACAAGAAAAGTATTTTTTTTCCAAGAAAAGTCATTGGGGTATGACCTGACTTTCATGGATGTCAGTGGACAAAAAGTTGCAAGCTACGACATGAATTTTGCGGTTTCACTACAAAAATCATCCCCGATGCTAACACCATCAATGCGGCTCCATCATAATGAAGGGAAAAATGGTAATTTCAATACTTAAGAGACAAAAATTGTAATATACCCTATTATTTATTTATTATCACTATTATCATTTACTACTAATATTTATTTTAATTCTTCTTCAACATTTCTTCTTCTTGTTCATCATCTTCATCTTCCAACATCACCACAGCATCACCAAGAAAAAGATAAAAAAAAGGAACAACCTACCTAGTTGGTTACATATTCCATCACCTATTTACTGGTACAAGGGAATAACAGAAAAAAGAGTACAAGGGAAAGTTTATTTTGTAGTCCAAACTCCCAAGGCCATTTTACAGAAGAAATTATTCATCATAATTACCAAGATGTATCAAAACAAACATGAAAGATTAAGAGAAGTAATTACTGAGACGAAAGCCAACAAAAGCCATAACCAAAAAACCAAAACTCTTATCTTTGTCCTCCCTGATGCCAAAATCAAAACAGAAACCCCACAAATAAGGGAACCTAAATCAAAACTTTAATTAAAACCCAAACCAAAATTGCTGAAAAACATTTACCCTAAATTTTCTAGATCTAAACCTACAGATGAAGAAGAAAACAAGATCCAACATGGAAGAGATCGCTTCTAATTTTGATAGAAACACTCCTAAGGAAAATTTGTAGATCTGAATTTGTTTGATCAAACTAATCAGAGGGGGTGCAGTTCAGGTTGCTCCATGCTCTTGTGCCAAAAATCAATTGGAAGAAAGAGTAAATGAGATGCACAAATACTAATGCTTCCCACATCTACGAAACGATGGGATGAGAGACATCAGGGGCCGTTTACTAAACGCTTACCCGGTAGGTGCTTATCGGGCAATTTTCCTCACCGGACAAGCATGGCAAGACCCAAGAATCTTACCTGGTAAGAGTGAAGATAAGGATAGAGAGTCTTACCCGGTAAGTGAGGGTGACGACTCTTACCCGGGTAAGAGCTTACCATATATATTATTGCACACGATACCTTTTTGATATACTACAATCTTACCTAGAAAATAAATTATAGTGTTGACTCCTAACGGTAAGCGCTTACCCGGTAAGCGCTTACCGGGTAAGCATTTAGGTAAACAGCCCCTTAAAAGGGGGATGTATGAGCAGCTCTAGCGTGCACACAACACCAGGAAGCCTTTTAGATTTATTTGAATGTATCTAACATGGTTTTTGTCTTTCACTCCGAGGCACATTAATGATGTTAGCATCAGGACGAATTCAATAGTGAAAATGCAAAGTTCATGCCATAACTTGTAATTATTTTATCAACAAACATACCCATAAACCGTAGGTCATCCCCAGGAACAAATTTTGTAATCTACATGCTAAAATCTGAAAGAAAATCTGAACAAAAAAATTCAAAAGCGTAGAAACATACTTCTTGAGCATTTCACTGATACTTCCACTTGTCAATGGTGATACAACAAGTGTAACCGCGGTTTTCTGCAAACCAGAAACACTTGTAAGACTTAATGTAAGATCTTTTGAAGTAGAGATGGGCCAAAAAGAACCAATCCAATCAGTCAAGGCCAGTCTGGACAGGTCCAGGCTTTATTATGGACTACTTAAACCAGATCAATTTTTTTAGGACCGGTCCCGGACCGGTCCTTGACCATCTCTATTTTGAAGTGATGCATACAACATACTTGGGTATAAGATTACCATGATCCATGCCTGGGCAATATCAATTGTTCGAGCAGTTGGAGTTACAAAGACAGTGTCACACCCCTACAAGATTCAGTTCTAAGATATCACATAGTCTTCTATAAAAATCAACACCAAAATTAGACAAAGCAACAAAAGACACCATAACAAACCCATTAACTATTAATACCTCCAAAGACTTACCCCTCCTTCAGAGAGTGCCTCAAAGTTTGCAGTGCTTTGGTTGTGAAGAAATTGGATACGATCTTCTCCACTGACTTCACATCAGTAGTAAATAGAAAGAAAATGTTACCAAATTAACACAAATTACACCCATGTTAAAGTATATGAGATGGAAGATTGCATATACAAATACATACTTGTATTAGTATGACAAAAAGAGACCAACAATAAGAGCCACCATCTATCAGTGTATATCTACTAGATTCTACCCCATAATTTTTAATAAATCACTCATTGTCGTTGACCATGATTCGTTTCCTTTCCTCATTATGCAAATAAGGAATGCTAAACTTGAATGTCATAAGGTGGAACAATAGATCCTATGTAACTGGAGTTAAGGTAGACTTATGCTCAGCAGAAACCTCCTTGACTAAAGCGTCAAGTATATGATTTATAGAAGTACGTACACGGCTTAAGATGATGCTACAAACAGCACACCCATGAAGCGAAACTGGAATCTAGTACAGTACTGAAGCAATGAGAATTGGGAATGTTTTTCTCTCTTTCATTAATCAGAAAAATTATATATATATATATATATACAAGGACTCGAAATCAATGCCATAATTAGCTCCTAAGGGAAACAGAAAGTATTCTAGCCATTTATGGTACGAATGTGCATAATATTGCAGAGAAAATTAGGAGAATAATTCCTAATAATCATATCACAGATTATAGGAAGGAAACCGATAAGTTTGATTTCCTACAAGAACAAATGCTGATAACATTTGAAGTTCCCATCTCGGATTCTGTTACAGAGTAAAAACGCACCATTTAGCAAAAAACCCTGTGAATGAAGTTCTCTGATTCCTTCTTTCCTTTTTAGCATCTCTTACATCTTTCATTGGATTTATCTGGATCCATTGTGTTTCTCTCAAAAGGAAATGAGTGTGCATGTGACTGCAAAATATCATATTCTGCAACTAATATTCCAAAACCTATCTTATAAGCATTTGCCACCATGGGATTATGTGGTCCATAGAAAAATTATGATTATAACAAGAAAGGATGACAAGATTATACTTCACTTAAAGACATGGAAATCCGAATATTTACCTCTTAGCCTGCCATAATGGGAAAGATCAACAACCTGCAGCAATGAAAAAAAGTAATATTACTTTAAGACAGTAATTAGAAACGATAGTCTCCTAAACTATTAGCAGTAGTCTGATGAAACACTTGTAAAAGTCACTTCAAAGTTCAGAAAAAAGGAACAAGCAAGAAATGGAGAATTTCGAGTAGAAATTAAAGAGTGATTTTAAAGCTCATGATATGGTATTGCACAATATGAAATATGTGAGCTTTCATAATCGTACAATACAACATGTCCTATAATTTTTGTTGAACTTGAAATTTTGAAATAAGAAACCCAACAAGTGATATGTATTATTAGGAAACAAAATACATTACATTTTTTAATCAATATATAAGCAACAGCAGAGAGTAGCAGATCAAATCCCATATCTTTCCTGAAATCCAGTTAAGAAACCAAGCCATGCTCAACAGGTTAATTAGAAGAACAACCTTGTGACAGTTATTTTTACAATGTATGACCTTTTGACAGATTTTGAGGCATCTTGTCTTAGGAAGAGGCATTCTTCTGTTAGATAAAAGCGTTCTTCAATCTGTCATACGGCCATGCATTTTAAAAAATTGTCAGAAGGTTATTATCCTAAATAACCCCATGCTTAACCATTGTGGTTTTAAAATGGATTTTGACCATATAAAAAGAATGACAAGTACCAAAACACTTGGCGTCAAGTTATATATATCACATCCCCCAGCAACCATTAACATGAGCTACTTGAGTGTTTTCAACCATGTGCAGATGCACATTCAGGAAAAAGATTAACAATGAAAAGCACAAAGCACCTTTTAGTACCCACCACGGTGCCATTGTCAACCACATCTAGCGCCTCCTCATCATTATCGAATGTTTCAATAACCCAATCTTCTGACACCTTTACCCCCGCAATAGCCATGTCATCCTACAAGGATGGGCAAATTAATTTATATGGGCTTAAAGTTTGCATAACATGACAATTGCACACAATTAACAGCGTGAACCAACAAGTAGGAATGGATATTATGCATTATAATGTCATTTTCAGTATCAATCTTACTTCTTCTAAAGATCAACAGTATCTTATCCGTAACATAGCTACACATTTATTATTATCCCTTTCCTGAAAACAGAGGCACATTGTGAAATGACACCTTTTCATTTGTTTTCCATCTTGTGGGTCTCACAATTCTTATCAAGTAGTGACCATGATAAAATCTTCATTTCTTCTAACACCATAAATGAAAATGGTGAACAACAAAAACTTATTGGACCTTAGTTAGAAAAAAAAACATCCTTTTGAGTGGAACAAAGGGGAAACTTATATCTCTTATGTAAATATAGGGACAAACTGAGAAAAATTACCATGCATCTTCATTATTTTGATAGCTTTGTTCTTGTGGTCAGGATTTCCCTACTAGGGTTCTAACTGCCTTAGCTACAACAGTGGACGTATTGTTTATCACATGGATGCATACATTTTCTAAATGGGGATTTGAAAGAGGGAATTTATATGAGGCAACTGGAAGGTTACATAATTCCTAGTCAAGAAAACAAATTACAAGCTTCCTAAATCTACATATGGTTTAAAACAAGCCCTTAAACAATGACATGAAAATTTTGATTAATGATGGATTCTGTGTAAAAATAGATAAATGTGTACATACAAAACTTGTGTATAATGAGTGTATATTTATCTGGTTATATGTGGATAATATGCTTAGAATTAGTGGTGATAGTCAAAGTATTGTGGATATAAGAGTTTTATGGGTACTAAGTTTACCGACGTACATTACCAATAGAAATGGTTAGTGAAGTTAATTAGTAGTTAGTTAGTAGTTAGAACAAGTGGTTGTAGACTGTAGTTAGTTAGTTTCTTCCTATAAATATATTTTAAAAGTCACGACTCTAATAGAGAGAGGTTCAAGAAATACATTATCTTCCTTCATTTTCTTCCTCTGATTGTTCCATACTTCCATGATAGGTTAGGTTGGAGTTTTTAACCAGCTTCAAAGAAGGGTAATATAATTAACTCGTTGATTTTGGATAAGACATATGGCAATCATGGCATAATGTTGTCATATAACAACTGCTTAAAAGGTTTGGGTAGTTTGACGTTGCACACATGAGAAGCCCTTACGACACAAATACTCGAATAAAGATAAATAGAGGTGACCCTGCTATACAATATGAATAGGCACAGATTATAGGGAGTTTTATGCGTTTAATGAATTGTTATAGATCAGATATAGCTTATGTTACATGTAGATTAAGTAGCTATACTCGTAATCCCACCAATGACTTGCAATAGAACTAAAGTATTTTTTGAGGTACCATGAAATATCAAATCCTGTGTATTAGAAGGATACAATGATGTCAACTTGATATTTGATTCACCTGATATAAAAATCCACTAGTGGTTATATGTTCACCCATGGTGAGGGTGTTACATCTTGGAAATAAGCCAAATAAAAGTTTATAACTAAGCCCACCATGGGTTCAGCTATTATTTCTACATACAGGGTTGACCAGCAATGAAGATGGGTGGTTGAAAAATCTTTTAGCAAGTTTTTGTGTTGGGTATTAAACCAATACCCGGTGTGTCAATGCATTGGGATTGCCAAGCAGCATTACCATTGCAAAGAATAGGCCCTTTTTTGGATAAAGAACAAAGAATAGGTCTTCCTATGGTAAGAAAAGGCATTTTTGTACAAAGGCATAATACATCTAAGCAGTTGCTTAAAGATGGTGTTATATCAATCACTTATATTAAATCAGAAGTGAATATGGTTGATCCTCAACTAAGCCTTTGGCTAGGAAGTTTGTGAGTGAAACATTGAGAGGATATGGAACTTATGCAAATCTAAGAAACTAACAGCGATGGTAACCCAATCTTGTAATAGAAGATCCCAAGAACACGGTTCATATGGATAATAACAATTAACAAGTCATTTTCTCAATGATTTCATATCCCCTACAATCAATGAAATCGCCTTTACGAGTATGAAGTGGGACAACTTCTATGAAATCACCTCAGCACTTGAAGAAGCAAAATTGAGGAAAAGAAGTCATTCACTAGTCAAGCCAATTCAATAATATAAACTAAAAACATAAAATTGCCGAGTATTACTACAATTAACACCTAATAAGACCAAAATTAAAATTTCAGATATCATCAATCGGCTGTTAAACAAACACTTCAACACGGCATAGTAACTGTCAAAAAAATCTAAAACGTCCAAATTACACACATATGGCAACTGCTTACATGAAGGTCGTGGTCAATCGGAGGAGGATAGATGTCGAAAGGTATGGCGGCGAGGGGTGCACGGTCGGTGGTTGATGAGAGTGGCTTCCGGCTAAAGATACAAACCGCATTGCTCTGTGAACCAAGAGAGCTGAACATCGACAACCGGAAGGATGATGATGGGAGACGGCAACAGCGCGTTTGGTTGACGCTCCGGCGATGGAGCGTGGAAGTGGTAGGTGTAAAAATGGCATGGCTAACAGAGGATAATAATCCGACCATTGTTTTCTTTTCGTTCGGCTTTTTTGCTTGATTTTCCTGCTTTAGAATTAGAGGTAAGAATTGATAGTGTCTTTCTTGGGTTTGATACGCAAAAATCAACGAATCGAATGGGATAAAAAATGTTAAACATTGGGGTGTTTGGGATTGTATATAAAAATAATTTATTGACTTATTTTGATGTAGCATCGATAACAAGTATTTTTGAGTGTTTGGATAAATAGTTTGTACCGGTGTCAAACCGATAATAAGGAGTTTTTGAAGAATTTAAACCATTCTAACTTATAATAAGCTGAAAATGACTTCTATAAAATAGCATAAGTTGTTTCAAAAAAGCAATCTCAAACACCTCCTACATATACAAAACAAAATTGATAAATTATTAAATAATTCTATTAAATTAAAATATGAAATTTTACGTAATTTTTTATCTGTCAACCCTACTTTCGTACGTTTATATATGTTTTGTCCTATTCTTTCATGCTATTGTAGTCTGGCTAAAGAGTATCGAAGATAGGGGCTGTTTACCAAATGCTTACCCGAGTAAGCGTTTACCAAATCACATTATATTATCGGATGAATATGGTAAAGACCAAGAATCTTACCCGGTAAGAGCAAGACAAGGACCAAAAGTCCTACCCGGTAAGTGAGGGCAACGACTCTTACCTCGGTAAGTGCTTACCGGGTAAATTGTTGCATACGATGCCGTTTTGATGGACTAAAATCTTACCCAGTAAGTAAATGATTGTGTTAATTTTTATCGATAAGCACTTACCAGATAAATGTTCGGTAAACGGCCCCATAATCGGGTCTAATTTTGGATGATGCGTGTTTGGTAGGCTAACCTGGTTAAGATTTACGTGTTTTATGTTAAGGTTGTTACAACACTATATAAAGACCATTGCTTGACGCTCGTATGTTTGTTGTTGTTTATTGCATGGTAAGCGTTTAATACTTGCCATTGATCATCATTGCCCTAAGCTACGTTCGTCATCAATATGGTTGCAAGCTTTGTCGTCTTGGCTCCTTGCTTTCGTCATTAAATCTAAAAAAGTTCTATAATTAGGTATGGACAAGTTTACAAGCCTTAGATATGAGATGATATTAGGGGCCGTTTACCCAAATGCTTACTTGGTAAGTGCTTACCAGTAGGAATCAACATTATAATTTATTTTTATCGGATAAGATTGTAGTACATCAAAACGGTATCCTATGCAACAATTTACCCAGTAAGTGCTTATCCGGGCAAGAGTCGTCATTCTCACTTACCGGGTAAGACTCTCCATCATAATCATCGTTCTTACCAGGTAAGATTATTGGCCCTTGCTATGTTAATCCGGTGAGGAAAATTGTCTGGTAAGCACTTACCGGATAAACGTTTAGTAAACGGCCCCTTAGTCTATATATGAAATTTATGAATTCATTTGTTGTTGCAGTATTGTTTCTCTCTATTTTGGGAAGCTAGTACAATTCCTTATCTGTTCTATATTAGTAATGATGATATCTGTTATTTGTTGCTCATCTGGTTTCTTTTTTCGGTAAGAAAACACGATCGGTGGATTTTGATAACTTTTCAGTAATTTTTTTTGGATACGGAAAATAGCAAAAACAGATATTATTAGGCTTGCGATCTTGGTATTACACAATTACCAACTTGTATCAACAAAATTATTGATGACCAAATAAGCTAACATACAAACTTTATTGGTTGGTATTCATAGTTGATTTTACCTATCAATCATAATCAGTACAATATTTTTTTTTATTAAATTGGATATCCAACCTATTATGCGAGCCGACTAATCTCAGAACGACCACCTGCTTTGCAGATAGCTTGGAGTCACCGCATTTGAATATTCATGACCACAAAGGATTTTTATTCCTCCTTGAATATTTGGTTTAAGAAGAGAGATTTGATACCATATAAAGTTATACCCCTACTCCCTTTCAAGGGGCCAAATTGATTACCTTGCTTGTGGATCCATTTTTCTACCGAAAATAAAAGAGAAGAGTTTGCTAGAGGCTTTATCCTCTTTTCCGAAGAAAAGTGCGGAGATGGCACAAGCAAGAGGGCCTACCCGTTGAGAAAAAGAGACCCCTTTCTCTCTTCCGTTCTTACACCACCACCCATAAACCGATCAAATACCCCCTTCCCTCCAAGGAAAACCCTGACGCTTTTTTTGCATCACGTTACTTGATTATGTGTAGAGTGTGATTAAGGTCCACCGGTCCAGTAAATTATCAACAACTACTTCTTCTACATGTTCGATGAATATTTTAAGATATCAGAGAAAGAAATGAGGGGGACAGTTGGCTGAAGAAGGTGAACAAGGGAAAGGAAAATAGTGTTCAGGAAATTGTGGGTCATCTCCTCTGCCATCAGTTATTTTTTTTAAGTATACTATAAATGCTTGTACATATGCATTAAGAACTCGTATACTTTTTTTTTTAACAAAAACCAATTTTTTTACTAGGGTACAAACAGTTTGAGCTCTTAATGAGCTACTCGATCTGGAGTTTAATAATTTCTTAAGTTCGAGTTAATTTCAAACACGAAACAGAACTCATTTAGCTTAATCAATCAAGCTTCATATCACTTATGTTCGACTCAGTTTATTCAAAAGCTTGATTATTTTTTTCAAGTTAAGCCTTACAAGCACACATTTTTTCGAGCCAAACATGTCCATAGATTTATAATCATACAAAAAATAGAGTAAATTATGTTTTTCTTAATTTGCTAATAATTGCAATTTTCGTCCCCATGGTTTGAAAATTGTGGTTTTCAACCATATAGTTAGTAATTCATTACTATTTTTGTCCTTATGATTACAAACTACTGTTGTTTTGGTTCCTATAATTCACATTTTTTTACTGTTTTGGTCCCTTATACTTTAAGATAGGAATTAACCCATAGACAAAAATAGCAATAAATTGCAAATCATTGAAACGAAAATCTCATATTCTAAACTAGGGGTACTCAGAAACCAGACCGACCTAATGTCTAATCGGGTTATAAAATTTTCAAACCATAGGTATTGGGTTGGAATTGATTTACGGTCACTTGAACCCAACCCAATAAACCCTATACCCTTTTATTTTTTCGATTTAATATGATTGTTAAGCCTTTATTAATATGTACATTACACAATTACATCATCACATATTTGTAAGTATGAATAAGCTATACCAAAAGATTGATGATGAAAAATAAACCATGAGTAAAAAAACAACATATTCAAGGTAACAAGAATATTTTGATGTACCAAATTATTAACCCGACCAAATCGTACGGTTCGGGTTGGGTTGCACTTTTGTTTGGGTTGAGATTTTCAAACTCCAAACGTTGGATTAGATTGTTAAAATGTCTTTAACCCAATCAACTCAACCTATGAACACTCCTTATTCTAAACAACATGGACAAAAATCAAAATTATTAAAAAAAACAAGGACGAAAATCATAATTTGCTCATAAAAATATATCGTCAATTTACCTACTAAAATCTCACCTGTTTCCACCCAAGATCCCAACAATCAAGCTCGAGCTTGAACCAATAAACAAGTTAATCAATTGCAAGTTTGACCCCATAAACAGGGCATCGAGCTCAAGCTTGAATCCTACTTTAAAAAAGTTATTCGAGCTCAAGTCAAACTCGAGCTTTGTATTAACTTTTTCGAGCCAAGCTCGAATAACCTACCACTCAACTCTGTCTCATTTTGTTTACACCCTACCTAGCACACAGTTGAACAAGAATGCTTAAAAATCAAATACCAACATATTACCATTCAACAAAACAAGTGTGAATGCTATTCACAAGCTAAAACCTCAATTCATTACCAACAACCAACCCAACAAACAATGACTCATAATAAAATACCAAACAGAGTGACATCACCAACCCTAAAACCCTTTACTTACCATACACACACAACCTTATGTAATGTAGGCTTATAAATAAATGAACCAAAACAAACATATTGAGACAAATGAATAATACCACACATCAAAATTGTAAAACAAAAAAAAACCCATGTGTAACAGCTACCTAGCTCCATTGGGGAAAACTGAAGCCAAACAAAAACCTGCATCCATCATATCCTATACTCATTAATTATATAAATGTAACTTTCACTTCTATTTAATACGCGAAGAAAACCGAACACCGACAAGATGTAGACGACCGACTATGTTTGGCAAACTAGTTGTTAGCTGATAAACAGCTTATGATTGGTAGAAACTAGTTGATATGTTAGATGACAACATAAAAACAAAAGGACCTAAAACATGTTTGAAAAAATTAATTGGAAAGTAGAAAAACTTGAGAACTACTCGAAGTGACTTTAAAAGCTAGCTTATGGTCGACCAAACAGGGTTTTTTTTTTTCAATTTAATCAAAAAATATGCTAGTTTATAGGTGGCCAAACATGGCCTTTACCAGAAGACCATCGACTTGCGAAAAAGATTTAAGTAAAAGAAATCGAGAGCATAACTATAAGCCACAAATTTTAAAAAAATGTATTTTTTCATAAGACAAATATAAAAGGATGCAAGAGGTCTACCTAACTTAAAAGCACATGGAAAGTACCAAAGAAACTCAAAATTCCTACCATAAGATACCGCAACCTTATCTAAACCGTCCCCCAAACTGCAGTCCTACAAGCAATCAACTATCCTAATCGGCCATTTCCAAGAACTCCTATCTGACTATCTGAGGTCAACTGTGTAAATATGAGAAGTTGGTAAGCGAATGGAACCTTAAGTTCAAAAAGAAAAGCATCGGTTTAAACGAGTTGAGGCTTGATGCTTGGCTCCTTTATGCATGTTTTAAATACATATTGAGAAAGTAATTTACAAGTAACGTACCTGACTGAAAAATGAGTTTCTGGGAAGCTGAAAACTTTAAGAAAATATACTCCAAATGATTCCCATTAGGGGAAAGGATCATCTTTAGATGGCATTCGCACACCTTCTTGTGTTTGATTTTTGTCAACTCTTTGGCGCAATAGCAGCCAAAGCATTAGCATGTGTAGGTGAGAGATTACCCAAGAGGGGCTGCATCTGTTGGCCGTATAGCGATAAAAGGTGAGCGAAAGCCCTTCCAATTTGCACTTTCACTTCCGGTGTTTCAATTGGCGATAAGGCTACTTGTGCAAAAACGTTAACCAAATCCGGAACCAGAGGAACGATCTGTTTACAATACGATTCAGAAATCAGATAGAATCTTGTAATATGACTGACATCTGAGCTCCTTTAAGCTGTGCTCTAAAAAGCATCAAGACATATATGTAGTCAAGTGACCTTCTAACACTTAATTGCCTGACCAGGGACTAAAGTGGATGCCCGATCGGTCTGAAAATCAGTCCCTTTTAATAAACAAAAATTTAGAATGTGCAAACAACTGAAAATCTGAGTTTCTGATATTATCTAATTTTGATCCAATAATTTTTATAAAGGATTTTCATTACTCTGAAATGACTGAAAACATTACCACCCGGTTGAGAAAAAAAAGGGTTGATCCCTGCTTAGCTTTTCAAAACACTTGGTTTAGCTATCAGTTGCCAATTGAAGGGGTGAGCCAGGCAGCCAATCAAGCAGACCACCCTAAGGGTGTGTTTGAAACAAAGACGAGACTAGACTGGACTGGACCATCTGTCTGTTTGGTGCTTAATACGACGAAGACATGACTGGACAAGTCTGTATAACGTTTGATAAGTTGGACAAGACATGACAAAAATGTTAAAATGACCAAATTTCCCCTCAAATGACGTTTAAGGTTTTCTTAGAGCACTGCCTTTGAAGAGAAGGTCAATAAGTCCTAAATGAGTACCTGTGGATTAGATGATAGAACAAGGCTGCAAATGCAGCTATAAACAGGCATGGATTCCTCATGATCTTCTTTCAACGGAAGAACCTTGACGAAAACAGGGAGGACCTGGATATAAATATATATAGATATTTAGAATACCTTTTCAAAGCACCAAGGCTGCTAACCTACAATAAAAGAATACGAACCTGGTTTAATGGGACGGATTCCTGGTGTGCCATAATCATCCTTGCAACTGCACCAGCAGCATTGTCCCTTACTGCATCATCTGGTTCGGATTCTCCAAACAACGGATAAAGGCCACGTAAAGCATCACCAAAATATCTGATTGATAAATGGAAAACAACTCATCATGTCAAAATCAATGTTCAACTAACACACTAACAGGAAAAGGGGTTGCTGCAGAAAAGAGAGAACACAAAAATCTAACATCAGAGAAACGAATCAAAAGGTGAAAACCCAAGTATATGAAAGTAGAAGAATACTTGAGACTGGAGACGCCACCATTTTTGCATAACTCTCCAACACAGAATGCAGCATTCCTCCTATTAGTTGCTGAGGATGAAGCCAATTCTTTAAGTACCAAGGGCATCACTCCCTGAAATATGATGCAATATCCCAAACATGAAAATTGATAAATTCGAAGTGCCATGTATGTGAAAACCAAACAAAACAAGCCCAATGTGTCCCCCTGCAGGTGGGGTTTAGGGGGATGTACGCAGACCTGACCCCTACCCGAAGAGTAGAGCGGCTGTTTCCATGAAAACCCCTGGTTTGCAGAAAGTGAATGTAGGTGAAAAGTATGTATAATCACAAGAAAGTACATCGACATAGACGGCAATTGGAGGACCCATATCCTGAGCAACTTCAGCAAGGCATGCAACTACCATTGTCCGATCTTGTGGCGGGCGTGAAGCTTTCTGTAGGACCACCATTTACCATGAGTTACAAAAAGTATACAGAAGGAATGAAAAACTTTTACACCATAAAGTCGTGAGTAAGCTAACCGCAAACTTCATTAACGGATCAAATAGAGTTGCAAAGATCGGTGCAAAGTGAGAGCCCATGGCTTTGGCAAATGCAGGAAGGAGGTCTGAAACAGCATCCATAAGCACTTCATCATGTCCAGTATCATCATCATCAATATCACTATCTGATTCTATTTGTTGACAGACTGATTCCTCTCGAAGCAAGACCAGAGTCGACTCCACAAGCCGAGGCATATCTGAATTTAGAACCACAGACATGAGTAAGAGGACATTTGACAGGTTAGTTTATACCAAAAACTTTATTTAACACATTAGAATATCTTATAAACAAAATAAACAATGTCCATACAAGGTTCGACGGCCACATATCCAAAATCTTTCATCATGTCTGCTACGCTCATGCAAGCTTGAGCAACCACTTCCTTGTCATCATCTTCATTCATTGTCTTGATGTAAATGGTCATCACAGAATCTGAATTTTGGAACATTGTGAAACAATTAAGTAACTGAATCAACATCTAGCAATTCCACAAGGTGATGCGCTTAATTTTTGTCATCAAGTCATCTACTCACCAAGGATTTCTTTTGCCTTGGATGCTCCGTCCTGCAAAACAAGGCAAGAAAATAGATAAGATTAGTTTGTATGTGGGAAAGAGGGAGAAGGAATATTTAATGTCAGTAACTGTCTCATCCCACTATCTAAGATCATTGAGTAGACGAAACAAGGAATCCAGACATTAAACTTCTCTATGATGTAAAGTCCCTTACACAAACAAAATAGATTGCTCTTATGTGTACAAAACAAAATAGCAAAAATAACTGCAATCATTTCTAAAAACAAAAATGGACAAGAGAAAACTTACGCTATGACCTTGGAAGACTGCATGAGCAGCTGTCAAAATATCTGCCATCCAAAACCAACTGAATGTTAGAGCTAAAATGAACGGTGCAGATAACTAAAAAAATTCCAGCATTTCTTAGATGCAACTTGGAGTGGCATGTGTTAGGTCACCAGCCAGTAGAAGCATATATCGTTAGATGGGGTAAGGGGCAGCCAGAGGGGAAGATAGTATATATCATTACTGAGACTACATACCTGATATGATACTGAATCACCCACTAACTCAAGAGGCCAATGCACCAAAGTTGGGGACCCATAAAAAGCTTGCTTGCATGCCAAATAATTTGTATCCGTACACACATTCTTCCCTTTCTCAAAATGGTGATGGGAACTTTCTACATATAGCATTTTTTATTTTATATGGGTATGTGTGTAATGTATGTACCTCTGTATGAGATTGTCAATGTTATAGCAGGGAAAGAAGCATAGGTGAACAAGCAACTAATGCTTCTTACTTGCATGGATATATCATGAGCATATACGTCAAATTTGAAGATTAGAGAACTAAACACAAGCCATTATAAACACAAACTGATTGTTACTTACGTTTTAAGCCAGTAATGGCCTGAAGTCGAACATCTTCATGAAAATAGCTGGAATGCTTCACCAAAATCTTCAAAGACTCTTCCAAATATCTTAGAGGTTATTAAAGAATACAGCTATGGGTGATGGTTTATTTTGAAGATGCAAATTGAAACATATTTGACAACAAAGGATACGGGGCATAAGCACTCTTTGTATGTAGAGCAAATTGACCAAGGGCTTGAGTTGCTGCAGCCTTCTCATCTAAAACCCCAGTTCTTATACTGATATTTCGCACTCTTGGTTCATCCTGGGCTTCATCATCAGATGATACTCCACCAAATCCATTTACATTCTCATCATCATCAGAATCATCAATATCAACAGCAGATCCATCATCAAGATTGCAGGAAGAAAACGCCAGAGGCACAACATGTGGAAGATACTGTTTACAATAATGTTACACCACACATCAAATCAAACTTCGACCTTGCTAAGACATAACCCAAAGTAACACATATATATACCTGAACCATTCCATCTTCCAACAGTTCTGCTACGTTGCTGAAGAATCCATGAGTATACTCACGGAGTTCACTGTACTCCAGCCCATATCCCTATGTTGTATATTTACTTGTCAAAAAACGCTGGAACAACAGCCATAACTTTCAGATAGAGATAATGACAGGATTATTACAGAAATTGCAGCTTCAATAAAAGGTGGTAAAATTGGTTCCATTCTAGCCCTTCCAACAACCATGGCAACTATTCCCACCAGTTCCGTAGCCCTTGCTCGTGAACAAAGGTCCTCATCATTTGTAAGCACCATGAAAGTTTTCATCAATTCCAAAACCCGTTCAGCATATGGGAGAAATGCTTGCTCTGCAGCAGATGCAACTGAACCAATTGCAGACTGCACAAAGCAAATAATGTTTTGAGAAGCTCGCTGATGCATCAAATCAATTATAGCATGGAGATTGCATCATTACCATGCATGTTTCTCGTAACATACGCTGGCTAGTTTGCACAGCAGCAAATAGTTTTCCCATCATAGAATCAAGAAAAGGGAGGATTTCTTCACCCATGCACTCGCAATATGCTGCCAACGCATAGTATGACTTCTCCTGCAAAGAAAATTGAGTTGCTTCCCTAGAACATATGAAAGATAACATTCATCTTAAGACAGAAACTTTGTAATCAGTGTTTACCTTGACTTCATCAGATGAATCCTCTATGGCAGTTAATATACAAGGAAGAACACTTTCATAATGGGATATAATCTCAGGCTGCAAATACTCAGCAAATTGACCTAATGCAAACGCGGAAGCTCCTCTTACGACCTGTTCAGGATCCCTTAAAGCCCCTAACACAATATGAAGGACAGGTCCAAGTTTCTCTTTCAACAACTCTACACAACCCTCCGAAATGACGCCCAAAACTGTGACTGAAGCCTCTCGGAACTTTGGATCAACACTCTGACTGCTCAAAGAAGCAAATTCAAAAACAGGTGGGAACACATGTTTTGGCAACTTTAAAGACATGGTATCAAGAACTTCTGCAGCGGCGCGATCTGGTGCAAGATCATCGTCATCTTCATCCCTATTGGTTGCCTCCGTAAGCAGTGGGCACATAATTTGAAGGATCGGAATGATCAACTTATGCTTCTTAAGGGAATTAGATTTGTACTTTGCAAGCCATGAAATGATTTGAATAGCCTATAATATGAAAATAATTAACAGCAAAGCAGGAGACATGGGGCAAAAAAGGAAAGAGAGATGGATTTCTCTTGCTACTTGAACAGATATGAACCTCATAAGAACTTAAGAGCACTGCGAACCTGATGACGTGTACTTGATTCCAAATTTGGACTTGAGCAAACCTCAAGAGAGAACTGCACTATGGCTCTGACTGATTCTCCAAGAAGAGGTGCTGGAGATTCAATCAGCTCATCAAATATCTCAAAAGCAATTATTGCAACATCTTCCTCGCCAGATGCAAGGCATTGTCTTGAAACATTTAAGATGCTGGGAATAAATTCCCGAAATTTAATCTGCATGTATATGATAGTGATGTATATTAAGAAAATAACAGGAAAACTTTTGCAATTTGGAACTAAAAGCACAAGAAAAAATATACAAAACTATGTCTGAACATGAAATTGGAGCACTGTGGCATTAAGAGTCAACAGTGCAACTCATGTTTGTAAGACTGAAGTTGCCCCGCAAGACATAAAGAAAGCAAGTTACCTACAAAGTTTCCCAGAACCCTGTTGCATCCAATCATAACTACCAATAACAGATTATGTATTCAGTTGATTGGAAGGAGATTAAATAGATACAACTATGATAAAAGGTTCCTCATTGGCTCATCCTATAAGAACATAAGTAAGAGATACTTATGGTCCATCATCATGAATGTATCTTGATAGGTTGAAAGAGAAACCAAATCTATTTTTCTTAAATTAGATTACAACATGAGTAGAGTTCTCTGATCTTTTGTGTTTCAGTTTTGGTTTGATATCTATAGAGAATGTTGTTTAATCAAAAGGGAAGTCCACACCAACCATTAAGTATTACCATCAAAGGTCAGATACCACAGTTATCAAAAAGAAAAAGGAAAGATGTACCACCAAAGGCACCAAAATGCCCTTATGTGAACAAAAAAAAGAGTGTAGATACACATTCTCTCTCTACATAATTACACCGTGTTTATTGATATTTGACAAAGGAAAAACAGGTGAGTTTGGTGGTTGCCACGTATTTACTTGGTTGATAATAACCATCAGTACGCTTTCCCACTTTTCCGTAATAAAGTTAACAAACAGGTCCAACCAATTTCCATCTAAACTGTTAATCCCAATAACAACAAGATTAACTAGTCCTGGGGTAAAATTTAGATGGTAAAGAGAAAAAACAAAAGAATGCTTTACAAAACAGTCAACAGACTATTATCAAAATACATGGCAATATCAAATCACGCGGCATCATTTCAATTATTAGCTTTCATATGTCCAAGTAATCAGATTGATCAGGCTCCAACATGTGCCTAAAACAGTTGAACCAATGATTTCCTGGACATGCCAGTTCACTCGTTCAAGAACCTACTACGTGTTTTGGATTCAATCAATTTAGCTACTTAGGCATAAATATTACATTTTCTGTAACTAAGTGAGCTATTCAAATAAAGCAACTGCAAGATCCATTGGAGGGAACAACCAGACTTACCACTTCAGAGGCATCATAAGTGAACTCGATAAAAGAGCCAACTGCCCTGTTCAATGAATAAAGTTCCAAAGTGAAATATGAGATTATGTTAGCAGTACCACTTGTTCGATGAAACTCAAATCTAACACACACACACATATATATCCTCATCACAAGTTTTGACATAAAATATTACTTGAGGGCAGCCACTCTAACACCATTGCTAGTCTCATCTTGTAGGCACTTGAGTAGAAGTGCTTGTAAATCAGCAAAATATGGTCGAAATGAATCCCCAATTGTTTCGGTTAAGGAGCTGAACAAAATCAACGCCACCTGGTGTCATGGAAGAAGATACAATTATTATTACTTTTAGGAGCTAAAATATGTACCACTGAAAAGTGTAAACGTAATTGAAGCAAAAGATGCTTGAAAACATCAAGCATAACAGGCCAATAGCATAGCAAGAACCACATGTTGCTAAACATCCCATCTTTAGGTACTTCCTGAAAATAAAAAATGTTCTTGGAACGCTCGAGGTGAGGGGGATGGAGGATCGAGAAACTTGTAAGCTCGGCTACAAACTATTTACAATTCACATTCATGGGAAAGCACCTGATATTTTGTCCAATCAAAAGTTACACTTTGGAGAGAAGGAATACTAGACTTGGCTATAGATCATTATTCATTGACTAAGGGGCTATTTACCAAAAAAAAATTGGGCAAGTCATGACTGAGATAAGAGGTCCAATGGGGGGTAAGAGGCCTAACTCAGGTAAGTGACGTAAGAGGGGTAAGTGCTGAATGTAAATTGTTGTTTATCTAATGATTTGTATTAAATGCTTACCGAGTAAACCTGACAATTATACCCCTGTCTATTATTATTTAGCAAATGTTTTATATAATATATTTCTTTAAAAAGAGGCATAATATATTATCGTATTTTTTTCATCAATTTTCATTATTTAATTATTTAATTTTACTAAAAGTATATATTTAGTTACTTTCTACAATATCTGGAAATAATTTATTTATTATAAAAAAAATTGTTTATTCAGTATAAAATTATGTCTTGTGAGGAGTAGGGCTGAAGAGTATGAAGAGTAGGGGTGAGGAGCAACAGGGCACAACAGGAACAGAAATATTAGCCAAATATTAATGAAATCAGTAGTAAATTCATGGTATACTTGTGCAACATACATCTCCAACACATGCACATGTCTATATGATGATTATAGTACATGTCTGTGTGTATTAGCAAGAGTAAGAGAGAGTGGTGCATGAGGGTATTCGCAACAAATATTAACATATTGAAATTCCTAAAATAAAATTAAGATTGTAAATCGACAAAGACAAAGCACCTCTCTATGATCTTCTTGTGCACTCTGACTGCACTGGAACAAAAATGGCAGCAAATCTGGCCATTCTCCACCAGGAACGGCATACTTTGCAATGATACTCACCACATTAGCACTAGCACGCCTCACGGGTGGACTGACAATACAAGATATCCATCAGGCACAGTTAGTCTTACTTTGTAGATAATATAAATCGCACATGCACAAAAAACCACAAGATGACGAAAAGACATAAAATACAACTTAACCAAACACATTTACTGCATAAAGCAGATAAGGAATAAGATTAATGCTTAGCACTTAAAAATGGCCAAAATGTTTGGTTATGTCTCTTCATGGTATCTTTAAAGTCAAAATGAGATCATTGCATTACCTTTGAAGCATAATTGGTGCACGTGCACCCAAAAAAACTACAAGTTGCTCACAAGTTACAACCATGGATTAAGCTTTTTTAGGTAAAGAGATACCATACTATAATCTATTTTGAAGATTCATATGTGTGTATTAATCTCAGCTTAGCTACAGCACTATAACTTGAACTAGACTTCTAATAATCTAAATGAATCTGTGTCTTTGAGCAAAACTTTTTCACTACAGTTCTCCTAACTATGAAACCACAAGCTTCTACATCACTTTTTGGTGGATAAGTAAGCAATTTAACTGGGCATATTTGGGTGACGAGAGCTAAATTTGTGTCTATCACGCCTTACTTTGAAGAAAAAATTGGAAAATGAATAAAACCATTCAAAATCACTCTATCTATCCTCCCTCCTGCACCATATCTCCCACTCCCAATTCCACCATTAATTTCTCTCCCATCTCACCCCTATCTCCCTTCCATATCTGTCTTTTCTAGCTACTCTGTTTCCAACTGTATGGTAGTTCACTTCGCCCACGCTAGAGACATGGCAAGAAAACTTTCAATTTGCAACGGCTCGCTCCATTAATGACTTTACTCGATTTAAGATGTCCTTTACCCAGCTTCAAAAATCTTTGGCAACCTAATTTTATCCCTCTCAATCAATGTTATTCTTGTCGCATCACTATTGTCTCAATTCAATTACAATTCCAACAACAACAAAGTTGATTCTGATGCTAAAAATTAAACTATTGAGGCGATAGTTTGAGCATTGTCGCTGAGAAAAAAGTAGCAGAATCAAATGGGTCTTTTTATATTTTGTTATATATCAAAACCACTGATCCCACCTGTAGTTTATTCATTTTTATAAGTTTCAGACAAGATTATCTTGCTATTCTTGTAGTTCTTCATTTGTTCGATCAAAACTTCACAATTTTTACTGAAAACTCATCCTTCAGGGTGCGTTTGGCAGGTGGACGGACTGGACAGACAAGAGTAAGGTAGTGACATGCTTTATTTAGTAATTTACTAATTTGTCCCATCTCCCTCACTTTTTTGGTGGCACAAAAACTCCAATGCTCCAGGTCTATTGTCGCGCCAAACAGAGGGACAAGTTTTAGCTGATCAAAAGTGTGTCAATTTTTCTTTATACAAAAACGTTTCATTCTCTATAAAACTACTCAAACGTAATCGTTTGAGACGTTTGGTCATATATTAACGTTTATCCTAGTTGAATAATACATCTATAGTGAGCTGTGGTGAGTTTCATCTCAAAACGATAGAAAATTTACTCAATTTCACGAAAAAACTCATTTATTTGGGACCTAGGGAGTAATAAAATTGCATTTTAGACTACAAATGGCCGTCACACAAATATTTACAATAAATTCTATAAATTGAAATAGCTCAACATAAAACAAACATCAATTAACAATGGAAATTCCCAACCTGTGCTCCATAGTGATGCTTTCAATAAGAGATTGTTTGACAAGCTGACGAAGCTGAGGCGATAGTTTTGCCCAATGGCCAGTGATCTTCTTGCGGAGGAGCACTGCAGAGAGCTGCCGCACATTAGGCGTCTTCGCAGTTCGTAGGTGGTGAACGAGTGCCGGAACCACCTGTGGATCCTTTGCCAACCGCTTAATTTGGTCCTCCGCTTGCCGCCGTGCATCATTGTCGGGCATCAAGAATTGAATAAGCAACAGCTCCAATGACTGCGACATTGCGAAGGATTGAGGGTTTTGCTCTTGACGGCGGCAGAACACTGGTTTTGGGTTTATAAAAAGAGGAGTTTGGTTGGGATTTGGAAGTATTTCATAATGTTACATGTTAGGTCCTCTTAGATTTATTAAATGGTAAATATGACCCTATACTTTACTATTTACTCGATCTTACCCTGCCGGTTAAATCTCTTGCTAAAAAAATCGAATTGGGAAACCTAAAACCAAATTAAAAATGCCCTTTTGAAACCGATGATTTGACATTCGACAGCTTGCTAGTTAGTATGACTTTCTGTAGGGAGATAGCTAGTTAACTTTCTCTTCTGCTCTCTTTGGGCCATCCATACTGTTTTCCTTTTCAGATTTTTTATTGAACGCGTGGCGTAAGATGGGTTTATTCTCTTCTTCTGGAGATTTCTCGGGAATGCTCTTCCTATGGATGACAGGCTCAGATATATGGGCTTTCAAATGCCTTATAAAATGAATTTCTGCATTAGAAGTCAACAAGATTCTTTACTTCATTTGTTTTGTCAATGTGAAACTGCCTCTCAGGTTTGGTCTTATTTGAAAGGTGTTCTTAAAAATTGATACATCTTCGAACTCTTTTTCTATGTTAATCAATCAAACGTTTTTTGGGTTTCAAATTTAACTGTTGTAGTAACAAAAACAAATAGATTTCATGTAAAATGTTTGACTGAATTAGACGTTTTCTAACGAATGCGCTATTAATGACCAAAGTATGGATTAAGCATACGCTTAAGAAGAAACATAATGACTCGTGTTAGATATACATAGTATAACTTTTGTATACATTAGACAAACGTATGATATCATTAATCTAGTATATTCTGTTTAATTATTAATGTTACTGTTGTACTGATACAATTGTTGATTGTCTATACTACATTATCAAGCATTATGTACAAGTCAATAAAGCATACAAAATCTTTTAGTTGTTATAATATTCCTATTTTACTCATTTTATGTAATCAGTAAGAATGGAATCTTGAAATGTTTTTGAAAACTTAGATTACCTTTTTTTCATATGAACGGATCAAGTTTTGAAACCCATAGATTTATCTCAATTTTTAGAAAACCATCTTAAATATAATTACTCTCTCCGTCCCAAAATAAATGTATGCATTACTATTTTCGTTTGTATCAAAACAAGTGTCCATTTCAAACGTAAATGTCTACTTTTCCCATTCTACCCTCAAATTATGTGTGAAGAAAGTTTCTCTCTCTATAATTAAGGGTAAAATGGTCTTTTTGTTAACTGATAAGTATAATAATTACACATTCTTAAAATGGTGTACATTTATTTTGGGACGGATAAAGTAATTTTTAATTACCCAGATTATATATTTTACAGTAGCAAAAACAGAAAGAAAAAGCTAAATTGATAGGAGAAGAAAGTTGGATTTCTTTATTTTAAAACATATATGTACAACCCTTATTTGTAGATGTGTATTGGTTCATATCAACAAGCTCATAACATAACCCTTTTCATCTCAATAGACACGTGACTGTTTAGTTTTAAACCCTTTGTATGCTAATACACCCCCAAGATGGACGTGCATAATAAAGATTGTTTAATGCCAGCTTGGACGTTAAAGAACGCATCTTGGTTTGACGACAATGCCTTAGTGAACAGGTCCCGAGTTGAAGATTGTTGTGGATTGGCATCCGTTTAATGGTCTTGTCTTGAACCTTTTCATGAACAAAATGGCAGTCTATTTCTATATGTTTGGTACGCTCATGAAAAGTTGGGTTAGAAGCAATTTGATGAGAAGTCTTGGTGTCGTCAAATAGTAATGTAGGAGCTGTGACATGATGCTAAAGTCAGATGATAATTGTTATAATCATACGTCCACACCAATTCACAAGTGGCAGTTGTCATAGCCCTATATTCTGCCTTTGGTGATTAACGTTAAATAGTATATTGTCGTTTTGACTTCCAAGAAACCATATCACAAACACACAAAATCCGATGGTTGATCTCCGAGTATCAACACACATGTCCCAATCTAAATCACAAAAGGCTCGAAGTTCAGTGGATGATTGTGCAAACACAAAACTCCATGTCCAGGCTGTTGTTTGATGTACTTCAAAAGATGAACGCAACATTCCAATGAGCACTAGTTGGAGATGACATATATTGAGCCAACTTTTGCACAATGAAGGAAATATCAGGTTGAGTAAATGTTAGATAAAGAATCCACTCAACTAGCCTGCGATATCGAGTAGGATCATCAAGTGGATCATTAGTATCAGCAACAAAATGAAAACAAGGATTCATAAGGGTGATAGATGGTTTGGCTGCAAGCAAGCCAGTATCCTCAAGCAACTGTACGCATAATGCCTTTGAGACACAAAAATTCCATATTGAGAACAAAAATCATTTTAACTCCCCAAGGTTCTTGAGTTTGAAACGGTTACGAAGTTGGGATTTAACCAATTCAATTGTTGTGGCAGATGGACCAACAACAATTATGTTGTCGATATATGCAAGAAGAGCCACGTAACCAATCCCATTTTCCTTATAGAAAAGAGAGTAATCACTTTGGATTGTACAAAACCAATACCATGTAAAAATGTCGAGAACTTTGCATACCATTGTCTCGATGATTGCTTCAAACCATAAATTGACTTGTGGAACTTACAAGCTAATTTACCAAATATATTGGAGGCCCCCTTGATTAATAACCCTTAGGGGCTGTTTGAATCATGGGAATTTGGTGGAATTGAAAGGAGTTGAAATGGCCAATCATTTGACCAAATTCCAAATATGATGTTTGGTTCACATATTATAAGCGAAGGAATCCTTTCAATTCCTACAAATTCATTCGGTCACCGATTTCACAATTCCACTTGATGTACCAAGGATTTCAAATTCCTTTCCTACGAATTCCTTAGGTCATTTGTTAATATTTAATTTCCTAAGTGAACAATTTCAAATTTTATTTGATATTAATAATGTAATTTGGTTTAATGGTAATTTTAATTTAAAAAAAATGACAAAAAAATCATAAAAGGTCATCTGTTAATATTTAATTTCCGATTCCAAAGTTGAATTTCGTGAACCAAACAAAAAAAAATTCCAATTCCGTTAAGAATTTCATTCCAATTCCATGCAACCAAACGCAATCACAAGCCATTGTCAAATTCCATCAGATTCAATTTCATTCCCTCAAAGTCAAATTCATTTGATGAATTTCAATTCCATTGAATTCCATTCTACGAACCAAACGCCCCCTTAGTGTATTTGCATATATACATCCTCTTCAAAGTCCCCATGCAAAAAACCATTATAAAACATCCAATTGTCGTAATTGCCACTTCTTAATGGCTGCTAAGGCAAACATGGTCTTGATAGACACAAAATTAGCCACAAGTGAAAAGGTATCCAAATAATCAACTCCTTCTTGTTGTGAAACCGTTGGCTACAAGCCTGGTGTTGTGCATTTTAATGGTGTCGTCTGCATTATACTTTAACTTGTACATCCAACGATATCCCACTATGTTTTTGCATGTTGGAACATGTACCACAGTCCATATATTGTTAACTTTCATAGCTTCTAGTTCTTGTTCCACTGCATGAACCTACTCTTTATGTTGTATAGCCTCTACATACGATTTGGGTTCAAAATGGGATGAAATACCCACAAAGAAGGCCTTAAAAATGAGATAAATGATCGTATGATAAGAAATCTGCCAACGGGTATTTGGGTGTTGAGTAGAACTTGAAACACAAGTATTGCAATGAAAATTTTGCAAATAAGATGGTCGTTTCTGTTGTCTAGAAATCCGCCTTAGTGGTACTAAAGTGGACGTTTGTGATTGGTCAACATGACCATCACTAGTGATTCACCATTTGGCAAGTTCTTTGAGTATATAAATGGTCTAAGTTTTAAATTATTCGAAAACAATATAATAGCTGAAAAGAAAACCCAAGTGCCAAATTAATGAATGGATGGAAATTTTTTTGATTAACCTGGATATCCAACCCGCTATGCGAGCTGACTAATTCCAGGGTGACCACATGCTTTGCAAATAGCCCGGAGTCACCGCATTTGAACCTCCGTGGCCACAAAAGGATTTTTATTCCTACTTGGATTTGAACATGGGACCTCCTGGTACTTTTGACCTTTGGAGCCAAGCTCAAACCAATCAGGCACCACCCTTGTGGTTTGAATGGATGGATATTGCAATCACTACTATCAATGCAACAAAATAGGTTGCCTCAAAACACGAGCTAAAATGTCAGCTTCATAATTAAATTCGATTATATATTTAAACACTGATATAACAAGAATTTAATAGTATGATGACAAAACAAGCAGTGAACTAATTATCCGTGACAGTAGGCAAAATGGAAATAAAATGTCTTATTCAACAATATTCGAAAAACACATCGAGTATGCAAACAACAATATCGTCACAATATATACAACTACCGTTTTTTTTTTCACATGTATGTTGGAAGAGAGATGGGGAGACAATACAATTGATGGAATTACAGTTGAAGAATGTAAGAGATGGTGAATGTTTCATGAGGCTACGTCTAATAAGTGGACTAGTCAATGACTAAGATTGGAGTGGGTTGAACATGACTTTTTATCTATATAGTGTTTGCTAAGATTAGAACATGACATAAAACATCAACAGTGAAAATCACTACAACAAAGCTAGATTTATAGGACATCATTGATTTCTAAGCGTCTTAATAGACCACTTTATAGGACCTAATTTATAAGGCCAAAAATTAAAGCGTTATATCTAAAGGCGTTGTAATAAGTTTATAGAACACTTTTAAGCGTCTTAACAATGTTTTTATGACACCTTTAATACAAATGTAACATTAGCAATTTTATGAGACACTTTTGAAAAAGGGTCATATAAACTGATCTTTTTATAGAACATTTTTCAAATAGTGTCATATAAAATTGTTAATTGAACGTCTTGTACTAAAAACGTCCTAAAAAACCTGTTAAAATGCCCAAAAGTGTTCTATAAACTTATTGCAACACTTTTAGATATGACACATGAGTGAAGATGAATCTATGTTCTTGGTGTTCACAATGGATCGATGGAATTGGATTTAAAGGAGGAGCAGGCCCGTTTCTGACATTTTTAGGCCCTGGACAAGATGTAAAAAGGGGCCCTCAATAAGTACGATATTTTTTCAATATATTGTTTTTATCATCAGAAATAACATTTAATTCATATAAAACCGTTTTTCCGAGTATTCCTGGATGCAGAATCAACCAATACTCATTTCTAAATTAATATTATCTACTAGAACATTTATGTAGCATCATTAATTTGTTTCATCATCAAAAACATCCTATGATATACTTTTGGTACATAGAATGATATCATTTGGAGTCACAAAGTCGATTCTTCTTATTTCCGTGTGACACTATGTAAATCAATGTAAATAGGTTGATTTCCATGTCATCTTATGTTAATGTTTTTTAACATCATTTTAAACTTTTATATTATGTTTTCGAATTTGGGAAGATTAACACAATTTTAAACTTTTATACTATGTTTTAAAATTTGAGAAGATTAACACCATTTTAAACTTTTATATTATGTTTTCGAATTTGGGAAGGAAATAAAAAATGAGAAAGGAAAATAAAAAAAAAGAAAGAAGAAAAATAAAGTTTTTTTTTTTTTTTGTGTTTTTAATAAAGAAGAGAGAGGGAGGAAAAATAATGAAATAAAAATAAATTTTGATATAATTTCTTTCATTTTCTTTCCTTAAAAAAAATCTTGAGAACATAATATTTTTCTTTCTCGTTACTTTCCTCTCTTTCCTACGTAAAAGAAAACTTAAGGACATAGAGTTAGGGTTAAAACAAACTTTTCTGAAATCATCGATTATATAAATTAAAAAACTCATGTTGGTGATAGTTTGAGATCTTATTTTTTTTTAAAGATAGAATAGTACATAAGATTTATACATTAAATATTATATAATAAAAAACAACCCTGAAAAAACAATTATAGTTTTGTTATTCTAAATATAGATATAAGTTGTACCGTTTTATATGATTGGTAATTTTTTCAAAAGATGGGGGTTTTGTTAGCTAATAACAAAAAAAATCTATCATATTCTAATATAAAAATAGAATTCACGCGAGAATGAAACAATCAAAAGAGTCGATGGGAGATAAATTTTGTCGGTCTTAAATTAAAAAAACTTAGAAAAATATTAAATAATATTATATAATGAACGACAAATTAACATCCTTATGTATTTTTTTCTCCAATATATTTAATTCATACATGTTTGAGTCTTTAATAGTTAATGTAGTACAAAAATATTTTATTGTCATATTAGATACTATTTTTTATGTTTCTTCTATTTACTAATTTTTTTGAACTACTATTATATATATTAAAAAAATTGGGCCCCTAATTTTTATGGGCCCCGGGCGTATGCCCGGTCCGCCCTCCCCAGGGACGGCCCTGAGGAGGAGGGATGTTCTTGGTCTTCAAAATTTTAGGGAACAATAAGTTAGAATGGTGTTCAGTTAAGGGCTGTTTGGTTGGTTTTCTATTAGGTCTTCTATGGATAAAGCTGTCTATGTTGATTAATCTTTTTGCATAGATTAGGAAGATTTTTGCCTGAGAGGTATTTTTCATAGATGGAAGTAGCGTGTTTTCAATTGGGAGGGACAAATTTGAAAAAAAAACTTGGTTTTTTGTATAAAGATCCCCCAAGAAGCTTACTGAATAAGCCATTTTCGATGTCATTAAGCCACTACCAAACAGTTATGTATAACTGACCGAATAGCTGTAAGTTCTATTAAACTGATAACAAACATGTCCTTATTGTTAGAAGGAGTTTGTGATCATGCATTTTATAATAACGTTACATCTAAACTGTACTTTATAATATAAAGTTGTATGAGATATATTTTAAAGGGTAAATGAAAACAAACAAAAAGTAGAGGGTGGTTATGTGATAATTGGATGATAACATCAAAAAGAACAAATTACAATTTAGTCCACTAAATATAGAATATTACACCTTCACCCCCTTACTTCCCCTTTATTACACCAAACAATGAGAATAGAATAGTCTACTGATAACGTCGCCCACGAATCTCCATCTCTGATAACCATCTCGCTGGTGATCGAACATTCTTTCAGAGCATCTGCTTCCTTCGTTTTCTTTCCCCAAATCTTGTACTCATACAAGTAGCAGTAGTTATGGCAAATCGGACTGTAATAGTATGGATAGTCGCGATGGTATGCTTCGTAGTGTTGATGTTTGTTACTCCGGCAATCCCTCAAGATCAGGAGTATCATGATTTCGCCGATCAACGTGAATTCTTGGGTAAATAACTTTTAATTTCATCAGTGTTTAAGTAGCGAATTCAACTCCTTCTGTTCTTAAAGCTTCGCAACAGAGCAAATTTGTTGTTGATACATCATTTTGTTTTAATTTTCTGTTGTTATGATTTGTTGATAGTATTGAAAAGAAGTATAAATTAGTTGTTCATTCTACGGATGAATGAGACTAATCTGTTAGGAGAAAAGACCTGTACTTTGTCCTTCAATGCCAAACCTAATTTTAGTATGGACTTTTATCTTTACTTATTTTGCATATTGAAGTTTGATATAATTTGCAGCTCTATCAGAAATTTGAAGTTCATTACAATTTTGAGTTGAAAAATCATCTAATTAACATCCAATGCCAAATACTTTTCTGAACAAAGGGAGTCGAGTGTTACATAGTTTTTATGTTCATCATTAATTGAGTTTCTAGAATTCATCTGAGTCATGTTTATTTCTTATTGGTTAAGTTCCCTTTTGGTCAATTTTCCTTTGTTTTAGGTTGTTTATCATCATTGTGGTTAAGTAAGCTCCCTTCTGATTCTTGACCTGGATTTTTATTTTGGGGCGTGGGAGTTTGTAGGTGTGCTCATTCTTGGAGCAACTTCATTTATCATTTTGGTTTATTTCCAAATGTTCAGATACTATATGATTCCACCAGTTTAATGATGAGTACATGTGAAGTTTTTTCATCTGGTACCATTGGGAAGTGTGTGATTTATTAGAAGCAGATGTGATTAGGGTCCTGTTGGGGAAACCAAACAAAGCTTACTTACTTACATCTTTACTATTTACCTGAGATTTCTAAATATGCATTCTCAGTATGTAATGGTCCCCTAGAAGGGGCTCTGATGATCCTAACTGTTGCCTCCCTATAGAACATGTCATTCCGCAAACAGGCCTATTATTGACTGTGAAAATGAGAATAGTCACGATGAGTTGCTTACTAATAAATACTGGATACTTATACACCTGAGCACTGATTCCGTTGCATTATGCACTTTTTCTTATCATGTTGTATACGGTTAATCAATTGCAAATTGTTTACATCTCTTATAAACTTGATATTCCTACTTTCAGGTATACCCAATGCTTTGAATGTCATTTCAAATGTGCCATTCTTCATTATTGGTGTCATAGGGCTCATACTTTGCTATTATAGGAACTTTTTTAAGTTGAGGTATGTTTCTGGATCTAACTTATATACCACGAATCTTTAGTTTTGCCACTCTCAATCTTTCGGCATTGTAACTACTAACTAGGTGATAGTTTATATTTCTTACCTAAGTCTGCAAGGTGAACTTTGTGGTTGGACATTCTTTTACATTGGTGTGGCTGCTGTTGGTTTTGGATCCTCTTACTATCATCTCAAACCGAACGATGCGACCCTTGTTTGGGATCGTTTGCCTGTGAGAATTTTCATTCAGTATTATTATAGCTCAATGTATATACACTAGCTTCCAGCTTACATTCTCATGTTATCCATACTTTTGATTTGATTTAACAGATGACAATTGCATTCACTTCTATTATTGCAATATTTATCATTGAAAGAATCGATGAGCGGAAGGGAACATTCTCCATCATTCCCCTGCTGTTGGTTGGTGTAGTAAGCATTTTATTTTGGAGGTAAGCATATTCTTTTACTTGATAAAATTAGGTTACATTCCTTTAGCCATATTTCCTCCATTTCTCATCCCTGTTTTATGGGTGCCATTTCTATTTATTCTCATGTCAAGGCATTGAAACCATAAATTATAAGTAGGGAAACTGCATAGGGGTATGGAGATGATTTGATATTGGTATGAGGTACAATGGTTTTTCCTGTGCTATATCAAGCGTGGCTGTAGAATTAAATGCAATGTTATTTTGCGCCTTAACTGTGAAGCATTTTCTCCATTTAAGCCGTGGCAGCTCAGGTTGTAAAAAATTGGTAGGCGGAGGCTTCACTTGTAGCTTGGAAAAGGTTGGGCCTTGCTTGCCACAAGCCTTGGTCCAGCTTGGTTGTATAAGCTCAAACCCTGGCTTGGTTCGTTTAGACCTAGTTTGTATGGGCTTATATTGGTTCTTGTGAGCTTGTAGAGGATTGAAAGTAAATCCCTTCAATAAAACTATCACCAAATCCTTTCTAGAAAAACTACGATTGAAGTCTCTCACAGGCTAACGACATTGGGTTACGCATGCTTGAACTATGACAAGCCCAAGTCAAATTCGCCCGTTGAAAAGTTTGGCGAGCCTGATCTATGGTGTTTTATCCCAACTCTTTGGGATGATATGCTTGCTGTTATTGAACAAAATATTTAACCTGGCTCTCCCACTTATTCTTGTTTGAAGTATATAACATTCATATACTGCAAAACTCACACACATTCCTCACCTTTGGTGAGGCTTGGACCCTTGATCTCCATGGAGGTTGGGATTTACCGGCAACCCGAATATCGTTGGCTCTCCCATTGCTTTTTGCAAATTGTGAGGTGATTTTTTTGTGAACATGGTCATCACCGACTGTTCTCTTCTCTTCTGATAGGTATTTTGATGATCTCCGACCATATGCCTTGGTTCAGTTCGTACCTTGCATTGCAATTCCAGTGATGGCCATCATGCTGCCTCCAATGTACACACACTCTTCATATTGGCTATGGGCTGCAGGTTTGATATCATGCTTAGTCTTTCGCATGTGCTTGAAAATAGTTGCACACTTTCTAGAATGTTAATGATGTTTCAATGGTTTGCAGGATTTTATCTCCTAGCTAAGGTTGAAGAAGCTGCAGATGATACAATTTACAACTGGACTCATCATATAGTTAGTGGACACACTCTCAAGCATCTGTGTGCTGCAATGGTTCCTGTATTCTTGACACTAATGCTTGCAAAGAGGGATATCATAACCGAGAGGTATAGTTTCTTTATTTTTCATGATTCCGATTTGAATTGAAGGAATGTATTTTCAGGTTCTTCAGTACGTATGCAGTTTGTGTACTTTTTAATTAGATCATGACTTTTGTGTTGGATTTTTCCTATTGTTAGCTCCAAGTCCTCAAATACTCCTGCATGCATGGTCCACCACTTGTACAATTATTTTCTAATACACGGATCAAGAAATCAGTTCAAGAATCCGAGAATGAGCCAAATGCTATACGTCAGTATAGCAAAACTGTGACGAAATATTGGTAGCTTGGATACTGCTGTAGCTTAATTTACACAACCTAAAACGAGCTACATGATAGTTTTCCTCTATAACCAAACGAAAAGATTGTTAAGGTTGAGGGCCAGCTCAATCGGTAAATAAATGCTAGGCCTTGCCGCTCCTTCCCATAGGTTGCCAGGTGTCTCGTTGGTGCAACTAAGGATTTTCCTGGTTGTTATCTTCACGGGCCTGTGTGATTAGTCGAGGTGCACGCAAACTAGCTTGGGCCAACAGAATTACCCAAAAAAAGAGATTATTGCATTTTGTTGTAGGCATTTTAGATGACGCAATGGGGCGAGTCTTGAAGCACCGAGCATGGTTACTCAGTTATAATCAAAAGGTTAAGCATGTAAAGGGGCTCTTTGCGGAAAGATGCATGCAAAAACATACCTCCTCAACAGCTCAACCCCTAACATAGCCTGCTAGTCTTGATGTCCCTCCATTTAGATTCCCCATTTTTGCACATTTTGACTCCTACCTTTTTGGCGTAAAGGTCAAGTGTGCATACATCCCAACCCCAATCCCCATATCCTAGTTTTGAGTGAGATATACGGTTTCTTTTCCAGCAAATGGGACCCACATACCATAATCACATGTTAATTTCTTTTTATACCTTATCAAAATATTTAATAATGCATTTCGACGTGACTCAATTGCAGGGTAAGCTTGCTGCAGATATGGAAAGTATCATGGAGCAAGCGAAAAGCAAATGGTGTGGAGACTGAGAATCAAAGTTTCAGCTACACTAGTGTTCCTGTTGTCGAGTCTCGTGAATGAGTTACTAACTTCACCTGTACATATAATATTAGCTCGTTTAAACACTGATCGTTACATAAAATGCTCATAGAAGTTGGCCATAGTTTGTACACGCAACAACATCTAGCACGGTTTTACCCCATACGACAAGAAACCCATCTTTTGTAACATGACAAAAAACTTGCATATATCTCATATGTGCTTAGTTCTTTTCACCTCTTTGGGCTTGCTATAGTCTTTAACAAAACTTATCGGGATCAAATAGAGTCAATATCGTGTCTCTTTTATGAAATTGGTTTTGTGGTTCGAGCCGCAAGATGCTCTAAAAGACTTGACAATTCCAGGCTAAATGCACACTTGACGAAGGATTGTATGAGAAGAGAAGTTATGGTGAGAAAAGTAAGAAGAGATTTGAACCCTTGATCAATTTTAATGTCATAGCTTTCCATGAATTACGCTTTAGAAAGGAATTGATCTGGTATATCTCATTAATGTTGAGATTCAATTAGGATTGATCTAAGGGTAAAGATCTCTTCTTAATTATGCTTCTCTATAACTTTCCTTTCTCAATGCATCTGTCCTACTAAAGTGCTTCTCAAATATATTTATATCAAACCTTACTTTTTACATTTTTAATATATAATTTGACTTGATTTGATATGAATGACACACAGAACAAAGACACCCGTGTCGATAGTGACCCAATGTTCCTCTTAAATTCAATTCCTTTTCCTTTTAAAAGGACCGACTAACAAATGAATATCTAAAATGTTTATTGCTTGCGGATTTAAATCATCGTCGTAAATAATTTTGCAATCATTGTTAATCTAAATTTAAATTTGAATTAAAGGTGATCATTTGCGGGTCTGATCTAACTTGTTATTTTTTTCCACCGGACTTAATATTGTAAACCCAAGCCTTTTCTTTGGGGCTTGACAACTTGCCATTGAACGCCCTATAAACGGGCGGGGCTTGCTCACGGGCTAACGGGCCTAAAAGTATAGCTCTTAATTAACAAATGTGGAACCAAAAAGTAAAAGAAAACACCGTTGCAATGAAAACTTTAAACAACTACTGACTCTATTTATCGTTGATCGATTAGGACTTTTGACATAAGGGTGCTAACAAAGATAATGTAGAGCCTTTTGGGTTCTCAAGAAAAACCAAAAGTCCCAACTCTCATCCTATAACTTCAATAATTTAATTTTAAAATATACTAGTATAATTTTAATTAATAGTAAAAAAATATTAATTACAGAACATAAACGGACCGGACGGGTCTGTCCATATTTATTTTTACATTGTCCATGTCCGCCCGTTAATTTTAACGAACAAATCCGGGCCCGTCGATTTTGTCGATTATGGTTGTCCAACTTGGTGGAGTAGTTTATGTATATTTGGTGTGGTGAGAAAACACAGAAGGGGTGGTGGCGCAGTTGGCTAGCGCGTAGGTCTCATAGCTACTGAGTGATCCTGAGGTCGAGAGTTCGAGCCTCTCTCACCCCATTAAATTTTTTCTTTCTAATTTTAACAATCTGTTGAGGTGTTTGTACATTGTGCATTAACACCTGTACACGTTGCTTTTCGAGCGAGTTGTACAAATTAGAAGCGAATACATCATTTTTAAGTTTCACGTCGTTAACAGATTCTTCAACATTTTTAGAAAAAATAGAGAATTACTGATCAAAAATTTTAAAACAAAGTTACATTCGATTCTATAGCTCTTCGTTTTGGATCTTACACTATTAAATATGTTTATTAAAATATTAACTCTTTCAAGTAATCACCAACTGACCCCCAATTACACACTTCTCCCAGAGCAAAGTTTATGTCAAGAATTCAACTTATGACACCAAAGCAAATTCGATAGAAAAGGCTTCAAATTGAGGTCCGATCAGATATGTGGAAACTGGGATTGTGTCGTCGATATACACAATGGGTCTGGAGACAGCTTCAAATTCCCATCATCCGATAAAAAAATATTAGGGTCCATTTGGTTTGCAGGATTGTTTTTGAGTGATTTGAATTTTACGGAAGGATTTGGATGAGAATGTATTTGAAATCATTAGTGTGTTGGTTTGTAGGGGTTGGAATGAATTTAGATTCCATTATTTATAAATAATTAAATTACTTTTTTATTAATCAATTATTACAAAACAAATGTTTTAACATTTTTTAAAACCTTATTGTATACAATCCTACAAAATCCCGAACACCCCATAAGGATTTCAAAATCCCATGTTTGTAGGATTCAATTAAATCATAGAATTTTAAATCCGAAAAATCCAACAAACCAAATATGGATTGAAATAAGAAAAAATCACGAGTAGAACTTGATAAAAAATGCGCATCCGGGGAATCGAACCCCGGTCAGTACCGTGGGAGGGTACTATGATACCACTACACTAGATGCGCTTTTTGTTGATACAAAACTGAACATAACATTTATTAACATACGACAAAAAAATTTAATTAAGTTTTTATGAAACATGATTTAAAAAAAAAATATCATCTAAAAAATAGTAATGATAACACGTAATATATCCCAATAACCATATATTACGAGCAACTCACCTATGTTGTTCATTGTGACATAACATCAAAATTTTGGTGTGCAAATCATAAGGATGGTGCTTGATTGGTTTGAGCTTGTCTATAAAGGTCAAAAATATCAGGAGGTCACAAGTTTAAATCTAAGAAGGAATAAAAATTCTTCTGTGGCTACGGAGGTTCAAATGCGGTGACTCCAGGCTATCTGCATAGCAGGTGGTCGTCCTGGGATTAGTCGGCTCGCATAGCGGATTGGATATTCAGGTTAATCATTTTTTTTGGTGTGCATATGTTTTCCAACATATAATGTCAACAAATTCAATTGAGTTCACATATGCGAATAACGAGAATATGAACTAAACTAGCTTAATATATGCATTACTATTTCATTTTGTGACTGTCTAGTCAATTCACATGTAAAGAGGACCCAAAAACAATTGATATTATATGAGAATCTATAATTTAATATGTGAATCAATTAAATAGTTCATATGTGAATCACACGAGTTCACATATGCATATATAATTCATATGTGAATCATACGAGTTCAAATATGTACATATTATTATTTGTTTGCCGCCTATTCTGTTGTAGTTATAAAAGTTACGAAACTACCCAACCCCGATATCTTCCGCATAATTGTTACCATGCGACCAAATCTCGACCGTTAATTTTTTTAATGGAAGAGTTAGGATGACTTCTCTCTTTCTCTTATTTGAGACTTCTCATTTGAACCTATGAATATATATATATATATATATATATATATATATATATATAGGGGAGCGTTCAAATAAAAACCACCTAATTTGTACAAACCGTACAAACTTCATTCAACTAATCATAATTTTTCATTTTGTTTATTTTTTTGTAATTATGAGAGATTGATTAATCATTTTTATTGTGGATGATGTTAATCATGGATATTATCATCTTCATTATTTTAATTTTAGAGAAATACATGAAACAGTTTCATTAATTTTAGAGAAATACATGAAACAGTTTCATTAAGTAGTATATAAAACAATTTCATAACCATATATGAAACAACTTCATCAAAAAAAGTATTATATGAAACAATTTCTCAAGATTAAACAATTTCATGAAAAAATTTCATAAGATTAAACAATAAAATCGACGAATGAGAGTAGTTTTTATGATTTTTACAAATTGGAGTGGTTTTTATTTGATCGCTCACACACACACATATATATATATATATATATAGATGTGTGTGTTTGTTATAATACTAATTGTGTACTTGTGAGATACAACTTAATGCAATATTTTATTGTAAATTGAGATTTAAATTAACAAAATAAAATTTGAAATTTGTTTATTAATTAACTTTTTAAAGTTCAAATAATTATTAATTGGTTGTATTAATATACAAACCCATACTATTGAGACTGTTTATTGTCACACCCCGTTTTTTTCCCTTTCGTTCGAGTGCCGTGACATCATTCTAAAGAACCTATGTCATGAATAAAATACGAACGTGAAAATTCAAACATGCATAATGTGTTTAACATAATTCGTTACATAACTGTGGAAACGTAAAATACTTTAACGTAAATTAATGCTAATTAAAATATCTAATCAAACATGATTTAAAACATAGTCTCGTCTTTCTTCATTCAACTCGTCTACTGACAATTGACACATGAGATATATACATGTATATTATAAGCTAAAATCTTAATGAATACAATATGGTTTCATGATCACATGCACCTTTAAACAGTGTTTTGATGTATTTTAGTTATTATCTTGCAAGTGAGGCCTCAGCTCGTCACTTTTCTTTGTGTATGTGACGTATTATATGGACGAGGATTCCAAAACCTCGAAATTGCAAGCTCTTCTCTCATGTCCAACCCACCCCGTACGGTGGACGGATCTTGCCGAATCATACTAGTTGCATATCATTTATTTGCAATACTCACTCATTAATGCAAATTTCATCGTGACATGCAACATACATCTCATGCAAGTGACAACATAAATCACATATGCATCATYRTCATTTTTCACATTATACACATACTTGAATATCATATTGATAATATCAAGTCATCATAATCTTTCTCATCMACATCATHTTTCATATCATGCAYATACTTAAATATCATGTACATCAATACAATCAAGTTATCATCATATGCATATAAACACATCATGCAAATATCATGGATAAAATACTTTGTAATAATTATGTATATATCCCATAAAAATTGCATAATGTACTTACCTTGAATCGTTAACGTTCGATAGGTCGTTCTATCAAAACGGCAACCTACATGATAATTTATACCATTCCTAATCATATTAAATAATCGTAATTAAATTGATTACCATTCCCTAACAATCTTAATACGACTAGTTTTAACAATTTTTATTGATCAACCACCGTTACCATCATATATCATATTTCGCTCAAATATTTTCTTGAAATATTATTAATACTGACGTCGTTATGATATTAATTGACGCTCGTACATTTTATAAAAATGTGTAATACACTCCACATTTTCTTTGAACAATAAATATTTTACCAAAATAGTTAAACTAAATAGTTTGCAACGTAAATAATGTTTTATGGTTAAAACGTCTCTTTTAAAATTTGCAAGTGAATAATGGTGACGACATGTCACACACATATAAATAACGGTCATACCATAAATTTAAAATTTCAACATAATTAAATATTCAAAATAATGCTTATAATACCAATTTTTCCAAATTTAGGGGCGTTTCGGTTTTGAGAAGCCGAATACCAAATGTATATCGTTAACAAATTTTCTAACTTAGGATATTCTTGATACAATTTCATAAGTCAAATAATAGTACAGTGCTTAAAAGTCCAATCTCAAAGCGTAGAGACGGTAATTTTATAAAGCAAATACTCAAAGTATTGCTAAAATACCGGTTCCCTAATTGTGAGGTCATTTTGGTAGTTCCATAAGAATAATAATCAAAATAAAGCCTAGATACTAATTCCCAAGATAATTAGTCATTTCAGTAATTTTATAAAACAAATACATAAAGTAATTGCTAAAATATCAATTTCCAAATTATATGGTCATTTTAGTAATTTCATAAAAATAATAACATAAAAATGAAGCTTATATACCAATCCCCAAGGTATAGGGTTATTTCGGTAATTTTATAAAACAAATACGTAAAGTATCGCTAATATACCGATTTCTGAATATAGGGTCGTTTTGATAATTTTATAAAAATAATAATATAAAAAAATGAAGTTTATAGACCAATCCCCAAGACAGAGTTATTTCGGTAAAATTTAGAAGCAAATACGTGAAGTATTGCTAAAATATCAATTTCCTATTTATAGGATCATTTTGGTAACTGAACGAGATAAATAATCGAAATTGGGTCAAAATTTGCATTTTACAAAATACAAATAAGCTTGATGAAAGTTTTATAAAGTTATTATGGAGAAAATTATATTTCTGGATTTCCAGGAGATTAAATGCTAATTTTTCAAACTTAAATGTTTAATGCATATTAATAATATCAGTGAAAAAAAACTCATGGTTAACTCGCTAGATCTTCAGATTGAGGTCACGGCTCCTATTCTCAGTGCCCCTATCACTATCTTTTTAATAGGTAAACGGACGCGGGTCAGATCCGTCCGACCCGTCTCCCGACCCGGTCGCACAAGCTTTCAGAGTTTTAAACTCGAAAATGGTTCATTTCTTGATCTTTTTTCTTCGTTCTTTTTACATCAAAACCTTAGTAATATTTTTAACAACATTTTGACATAAAGAACATATATTTTCATTAAGAAATAAGTTTCATTTTCTCATTTAAAGTTTTGTTTATATAATTAAAACTCAACAACTTAAAAACATAAAATCGAACCATCTAAAACCAAATATGAGATATGAGGCTAGTGAGGTTTGATAGAGTACTTAAAAACGAAGCCATAAACATAAAAATCATGAGATTTAGTTAAGAATCTCACCCAAAATCGGTGAAAAACCGAGATTTTCAACTCGAACTTCAAACTCAGATTTCTCTCTCAATATTTACTTATTTTCTAAACTATTTGAACCAAAACGATCCTAAACCAGTGCTCTACATTTATATGCAAGAGTTTTAGCTTATTAGTTGACGAAATCAGACCAAATCGCGAGTTTTTCGCTATAGGGTCATTTTCTCCAAACAGACATTTACTATTGGCAAAATAGGTCCCTCATCTTTGAAAAAGATGACATTCACCCCTGAACTTTCTGATATTTACAATCGGCTCCCTGCTCTCACTATTTTAATAAGATTTACACTTTTTACCCCTAAATCAACATTATATTTCAATTTTGGTCATTTCTATTTTAAGATTTATATAATTATTTTCTTCAATTAATTACATAAATATTTTAACACTTCAAATACATTTAATAAAAAATATATTTAAAGACTCGGATAATATTATTTTTATATATTTAAAATTTTGGGTTTTACATTTATCAAATGCTTACCAGGTAATATTCTCGTTTTTATCATGCTCATCGTATAAGGTGGTAAGCGTTTAGCAAACGGCAACTCAAAATGTTAAAGTTGCAACGTACAAACAAAGATTTGATGCTCTTTCGAATTGAAAACAATATTTACTATTAACATACAGGAACCAAAGGGCCTTCGGCCTAGCGGTATCATAGTCCTTGGCCTAGCGGTATCATAGTCCTTGGCCTCCTAGGAGGTCAAGGGTTCAAACCTCACCAACAGTGAGGGGGGTGTGTGAGTTTATTTGTTACTTTTGCCATTTATAAATATTATATACTTCAAAAAAACATACAGGAGCAAGGCCTTGAAGAGGGGGTCATTCTAAATTTAGATTTCCAATAACAAAAACCAAGTGTTCAATTGCATTCAACGACAATGAAGCATTTCAATCGAAATCCTATAGAAAACAAAAACCAAGATCACGAGATGCTTATTCTCCTTCCCTCACGATTCTAATCTTCCGACTGTTCTGTTATAAATGATCATACTTCAGTATACCCTTACCGTAACTAATTCAGTCAAAAACCATCGACACATACATCAGCAAATGGTCTAGAATTACTACAACAGTCAAGCATACATCAATAAATGGTCTAGAATTACCACAAGATGACTGTTGTAAGAAAGTACAGTATCATACAACTTTTTCTAATCGTTTGTTTTTTAGGAGCAAGTCCACCGTATGGTCTAGAAGTGCTTAAATGGAAACTCAAAGCAACGATCCCTAATGGGGGAAACACATTGAAGCAGATGCTATTTTAAAATAACCAAATATAGCAAAGATTACACCCTTTCACGCTATATTCGTTTTAGTTTTCTTCAATGAGAGAATACAAATTCATATTGAGAATAAATACAAGTCCTATTCTTCTTATTTAGTTAGTAGTTGTATACCCGTGCAATGTGGCGGGAGCCGTGAATTTTAACGATTTTGAAGTTTCACTGGTTTTATTAGAGAAGATTTAACGATGATATAAGTTACACTTGGTCTTTACATATTAACACAATTTGAATAAATAAGGGTGCGTTTGGTTTGCGGGAATGTTTTTGAGGGATTTGGATTCCCTTGAGGGATTTGGATTCCATGGGATTTGGATTGGATTGGATTTGAAATCCATTCCTCTGTTTGGTTTGTAGGATTTGGTTTCTAATACTTCGAATAATTTTTTTAACCTAATCTGTGTTCATGAGATTTCAACCTAATCTGTCAAAATTGAAGGATTTAACC